>NC_140961.1:159766450-159931450 GCF_056783735.1 Eptatretus burgeri
TGTGGGTGGGGTTTATGTGGGCGGGGCTTGTGTGGGCGGGGCGTGTGTGGGCGGGGCTTGTGGGAGGGCGTTTATGTGGGTTGGGCTTCGGTGGGGTATGTGTGGGCAGGGTTTATGTGGGTGGAGCTTGTGTGGGAGGGGTTTATGTGGGCAGGGTTTATGTGGACGGAGCTTCGGTGGGGCTTATGTGGGAGGGGTGAATGTGGATGAGGCTTATGTGGATGAGGTTTGTGTGGATAAATGGATGGGTGGATGGGTGGACGGGTGGATGAGTGGAGCTTGTGTGGATGGGTGGATAATTTTTTAATTAAATAAACATGTTGTGTGTGGGGAACTAATTAACTAATCACTAATTATGTGAATATGATGAATATGGGTGGAGCTTGTGTGGGGTTTGTGTGTGTGGAGCTTGTGTGGGGTGGAGTTTTTGTGTGGAGCTTGTGAGGGGTTTGTGTGTGGTGGGGTTTGTGTGGGGTTTGTGTGGGGTTTATGTGGGTGGGTTTTGTGTAGGCGCAGTCAAAAAGGGGCGGAGTCAAAAAATTTCAATTTATCTTTGTCTATTGTAATTCCTGTGAATAAAATGAACCTAAAATCTCTTCCCCTTCCAAATCATATATCTTATAAGTCCAAGGAACCGTATCTATTACATCAACAATTTAAAAAGTTATTTCGTCCATCATTTAGTAAAACCCTTTTCAAAATGAGATTTCCACCTATATATTCTTATGATATCACCAACTTTGAACTTAGGTTTTCTGACATTAATCTCTTTTTCATATTTTAATTTTGTAAATGTTTCTGATGGTTTCATATTTGTTGACGTGTGAATCGTGTCATTATACTTATCCACAATATCCTGAATAAAAGATGACCATTTTTGTGAACCGAGTTGTGTGAATTTTTTATATAGTCTCTCTTTTAAGGTACGATTAAAACGTTCAACAACAACTGCCTTCCCTTCATTAAAGGTACTGTGTAATGTAATACTGTTATTTTTTAGAAAATTCATAAATGTCTAGTTATAAAACTCTCTACCCTCATCAGTCCACAATTTTTTAGGTTTTCTCTTACTTTTATTAAATATCTGTTGAAAGGCTAACATAAGAGTATTACCTGTTTGGTTTTTTAATGGCACAACCCATGTGTATCTTCTCCTCAAATCAATAACGGTTAAAGCATACTTGTACCCCTTATCGTTATTGAGTTCAATCAAATCAGCAGACCAGATATAATCTACTTCCTTGGAATAAACTTTCCTTCTCTGAAACTTTGTGAATATTGGTTTATGTAATTCATCAGCTGATTGCTCTTCAGTCTTAATGACATCATTAGAGCCTATAAGTTTTTTGAATTTCCAAGTCCAAGTTTCAATTTAGCAATGATCATCTTCTTCACAATGAACCGATCAACTTTTTCTCTCAAGGTTGGATTTTGTATCAGAGACAAATTATACAACATTTCTCTATCGGCTTCATGCTTTTCTTCCAACGTTGTGGTATTACCATAATCAATATCGTGTCTCATGCACACTTCATCAACTCTATTGATGGGTTTAATCCAGGATTTAGGATTGTCTGCCTCATCTAATCTTTTATCCAAGTTTGTGCCTGGACCACAGAAAGAATACCCTGGAAGATGTAATTCCCCTGGTATTCCAGTAGTTGTAAATTTATTTCCTGATAAAAACTTTTGTATATCTCCTCCTCGTTTGTGTTTGGAGACAAATTGATTTTTTTTTGAACCGCACACCGAACATATACCTTTTTGTATAACCCTGTTATTTTTACTTTTAACATATGAAATATTTTTAGTATTAGTTTTCTTTTTACATTTGAGACAATAACTCATTTATTTATGTGAAAAATTCCTGCAGAGTGAAAAAACCTTTTTAGTTTCCAACATGCACATTTGAATCTTAATTTTTAAAACAGAAAGAATCCTGAGAAATGCCTTCACTCTCTCCTCCATTTATTTAAGAAAAAAAATGAAAAACTTGAATTAAAATGAATAGCTTGTCGATGTCAATAGTCTTGTCGAAAATATTTCAAATAGACTTGTCAATTCTTTGTTTTCCTCCTCGGTGGGTTGAGTTATTTTCTGTAATACCACCAATCTTTTTTTAATCTCACTGGTTTCTATATTTTGATATTTATTTTGTCTCACTCTTTCCTCCCTCTCCTTCTCTCTCTCCTCCCTCTCCTTCTCTCTCTTCTATCTCTTCTCTTTTTCCTCCTTCTCTTTTTTTCTCCCTCTCCTCCTTCTCTCTCTTCTCCTTTTCCTCCTCTTCCCTCTCTTCTTCAACTCCTTCCTCATCCCTTATTATCCTTGAATCGCTTACACCCCATAGAATATCATACATATATTCATCAGGATTTCTTGTTATTCCTGTATCCAAAATAATTTTTTTACAACAGGAAACCAATAAAATTTCTTTTGAATTTCTAAAAGAGCCTTACCTTTTCTTAACTTTATAATTTTTTCATTATTTAACATTCTCATTAAATCTAAAGTTGTCGGTTTATCAACATCAGCATAATGCCAATCTTTTATTGAAAATACCTCATTCTTATGTTGTAGAACATATTTATTAAAATACCGAATACCCTTTTCTTGAAGGTATGCTTGGACACAGAAATGATAATTTTCTTGAAGCCTTCTTGCTGTCATTTATGTATTAGAAATATATGTTAGAATAACATTATGGCACGAAACACCTCCCCATCTTCCCATAGTTAAATCATTTTGTATTTCCTTACTTATTATATATAATCCTGTTTTTTCTGTTTTCATGATATAAACAAGGGCAAAAACATTATTATATTTACCCTTATTAAATTATTTTATTTGTTGTTTACTAATCGTGGCCCCACAAAACTCATTCTCGATACCAAGTGGATAATATTCTTCCTTACGAGACTGATTTAATTGTTCCAGGTCTTCGAGGTTAATTTTAAATGACCAATTATACCCTAAATCATTCATATCATACCCCCATTGTTCTATTCTCATACAAACGATACGCCCTTCTTTATAAAAATTTATTTTAATTCGAACTGTGAATTCTGTATGACCTGGAGATAATATCAACACTTCTGTATCTTTGGAATACACGGCCGTTTTATTTAAGGATATATATTGTGATAAATCGCTTAATCTCACCAAGTCATTCGCGTCAGTCGGGCTTGGGTAATTTTTTTAATTTATAAGCATTTTTCATGTTAATATTTTTGGTTATATTATATTTATGTCGTTCAGCCTGTGGCTTTGTCTAATAATTTGATAAATCAATATCCAGTTCTTGAGATACACCAAAGATAGAACCATCTTTACCAACATAAGTCATTTATATTAGATTAAAAATAATATCATAAAATTTTTTATTTTTGTTGAGTTGAAATAACACATATAGACATAATTGATCACAACACTTGGAATTTAATTCTTGGACTTGAAATGTTTGATAAACACCATTCTGCAAGAATTTTATGATTTCAACAGGTGGTGGAAGACCAAAACTATCAAAATAATATTTGTCTTGACTATTAAAAATACAAACCCAATGAGAACCATTCCCATTATTATCTTCTAAGTTCATAATAATATTCTTTATATGTTTCGGCACATTTGTTAATTCATCTCTCATACAAATAACCACATTATGAATTTTTAATTTCTTACAATATTTGACAAGTTGTAAATTTGATGTTCTATTCTTTCCAAATTCTTTAAACCACTCATCAATGCTCATTTATTTATAAGAAAGATATAATCCATTACCTCTTTTCGTTAATTTTACACCTGCTTGTGCTATAGAAGAAAGCATATCTCCAACTAACAATTTCGCTTCATCAGGCAGACCTTCAAGTTTTTCAGCAAAATCTACAATTACACCACTTCCACTAATTTGTTTCTCCAACTCTTTGTTATGTCTTTCCAATTCTTTTTGAGCCTGGAGTTGAGCCTTCCTTTCGTTGGCAGTTTTCACTGCTGTTGAAATACCACCCGTCAATGCTCCAACCGCACTTAAACCAGCAAATAAAGGAATTAGAAATGGGAGAAATCCTCCACTCGTCTCTCTTATTGAATATTTTTTCAACATTGGTTTTGTCATTTTAATTTTAAGTGAGCCAGTGTCATTCAAGATTTTAACCTGTTCTCTTGTGAGCAAAACATCAATTCTTACTGCTCCTTTTCTCTGAATTGTATTAACGTTAATCGTACAAGGCTTTTGATTTTGAACACAAGATGATAGTTTATGAAGATTGATTTGATTAACATATACCCCAGTTGGTACTTTGCCACTCATTTATTTAACAAAAAATTATGTGAGACTAATCATCACACCATTATCTGTATTAATCTGCAATTCTGTTTCTTCCAAAAGCAAACAATATGTATCAACGTTTTCACTCTCTCCTCTTTCAATGTATAGGGAAGTATCCACTCGATTCGACTCTATAGTTTCCTTTTGAGCGCTCAGGTCAAAACGCATAGATTGTATACAAACTTTTAAATGCTTTCATATCCAAAATAGGTTCTTTATTTCCATTACTTTAACACACCTTTTGGTAAGACTTGTATGCTTCAGCAAAATCATTTTTTTCCCAATTAATTTCCAATCTATCTCGTGGATAAAATGTTCCACCGAGAGAAACACGAAGTTGTTTCACCTTAGCATTATCACTCAATGCATTATTCTTATCATTCGCAGTATCACCATCTGGCTTTTTTAAAATGATCCACAGATATCGTGGCTTTCCTTCCAGAACACCCAAATTCCACGTGTAAGTAGTTTGGTTGAGTTTAACGTTTTGACATCTTCTTTTGAGGTATGATACACTGAGTGGTTTCTTTGAGTTCCGTCTTCGATTCAACATCTCTTCTGTTTTAAGATTAGGAGTTTATTCACTGATATACCAACTCATCTCCTCAATTACAAATTTACTCTGTTCACCAAAAGCACTACCAACACCAAAAAGCAATCTAATTTCATTATCATTCCTTTGTAGTTGAAATCTAATTTTAAGACCATACAGAACTTTATCATGATCACAAAATCCAAATATACCTTTAAGAGGAACTGCCACAGTAAAACTATTTTCTGCTTTTGTATCATCATTATACGCTCCTTTCCTTTGAGTATATCCAGGCTCTGTGTTTGTTCCCGTTGACATATCAGGAATAAAATCTTCGACAGACCCCTTTCCCATTCTATCACTGAATGTATAGAGTGTAAATTTCATCATTTCAGATACAGCAGAGACATAATCAACCGCTTCAACTTCTTGTGTTCCAATATACAAACGCACACTATCAAACATTTCCAGAAGAAATCATTTACAAGTGTAGCGTTTGTGTTATTCCCAGCTTTAGTGAATTTAAATTTACACAACAAGAAACTTTCGGAGAGATTCAAATAGGTTTGTTGATTATTTATTTCAAAACTTTTTGCACCATTCGTATTCCAGTCTGTTCCAGTTATTGCATTTACCTTGAAGTAATCTTCTTTTTTAGTGGAGTTTGAGATAATAATAGTATCATCCAAATCATAGATACTATCAATTGCTTCCATACTTGTATTTATTTAGGAAAAAAAGATGTTAAAACTTTTGAAACCCTGATCCAAGTATTCGAATTATTATCTGTCGTTCTTGGGGGGACAACTGAGTTTTGCCTTTCTTAATTTCTTTTATTGCTTGTAATTTATGAGATTCCTTCTGGGCATCTTTTATGCTCTTTACAGCACCTGCTGCATTTCCCACAGCAGAAGCAGTTGAACCAATTAGATCTTTATGTTTTAGAATAGTTGAACCAATACCCATAAGAGTATCAATTATCCCATCTCCTCTAAATTGATGTCCAACACCCCTTTGTCTCTTAAGTTTATAGAATCCTCTACCAAGATACATACCTTCACCCTTGTAGTATGGGGAAAGGAACATCCCATCCCCTGTAATTATTTTATATTTTCCCAACTCGTGTTTCCTCACAATAACCATCATATGTATTTATTGGAAAACTTCACGTAGGTGAATTCTGATGGATATAACTTCTCCATTAAAAGAAATCATATGATTATCTTGGTCGGTTATCCTAAAATTTACTCTGTGTATGGTTTTTCCTGACACAGGGAGATAAACCAAATTTTTGGGTTCCATATTGAATTTATAACCAATTGGGGTTGAGTATGCGCTGAATGAAAATATTGCATTAGTTTTTTTCCATCATTATAAGCACCATCAATCAAATAACAGTGAATTAACACCGAATTTATTCCTGAGGATATTTGAATGACATTATCACTGTAAAACGTCCCATTCGTTTCAATCTTTTTTGAGGAGAAACCCAATAACTCTCTAAATGAATCATCAATTGTGAAATCAACCTTGTAGTTATTTTTAACTTTAATCGTTGATTTTGAAATATGTTTTTGAATGTCTACAACAATATTTTTTGGTTCTTCACCCTGTTCTTTCATAAGACGAGCAATTTCGGAAGATATTTGAGAAATCTCATATGCTCCGGGTGAGACTGTTATCGTTTTGTATCCACTTCCGGGATTATAACTAAACTTGTCATTTTTATCAGTTATATTAAATAAGGTATTATAAGTTTCCATGGACAATAAAGATGCCTCATATTCTTTTGTTGGGTCAAGTTTTAGTGGGTATGGGAATGAAGATGTGTGGTCGCTTGTTGTGAAATTGAAACTAAGGATTGTGCTTCTCATCTTATTTAATATGAGATAAAATGTCTTTATATTGATATTTATTAATTATTTTCATGTTCATCAACTGGTCTAAAATGGCTGATGCTTCATTAAAACAATTGTTATTTCCAGCCTTCTTACTACCGAACAACAATAACAGTCTATTAACTAATTGCGATGGATCATTTGGAAGAAAACTAATACCTGAACCAAGGATACTTAAAGCCTGAATAGTGTGTTTCTCATTCTCATTTTTCCTACTTTTACTAGAAATAATAACCCTATAATTTAGAGTGTTCAGCAGATCAATATATACTCTATCATCATTATTTTTCATATCCAATGGTTTATCAATATACTTTGATTCATCCCTCACAGTTGAACCTTGTCTTCCATCTTTTGTGAGAAGAAACATTAATCTCGGAGTTAGTTTGACAGGGGGTTGAGCAGAACCCAAGAACCTTAATTCATCATTAAATATTAATACCTTTTCTTGAACAAGATGAAATATTGCTGGTTGTTCTGTTGGAATGAGTCCTGCTTTGGTTTTTGAATCCGCTGAATATTCATTGTTTTGAAGAGCATTCACAATATAATCAGGGGGTCGATTAATCTCTTCCAGTTGTTGAAATAAACCTTCATCATCAAATACCTTTAATTCTCCTAAATGCTCTAATTCTTCCTCCATCATTTGATCAAAATCTTTAACATTTGAAGTTTTTTAGGAGTATATTCTACTGTGGGAACTGTGGAAACATCTTTCATTTTTTCTTGGGAAGTTTTTAAAAGTGGTTCAAAAAATTTCTCTTGTTTTCTTTCAAATGCTTCTTCGCCCAGTAGTTTCTGTCTGCGTTTCTTCTTTATGTCTTCCTGCTGTTTTACAACTTTTGAAACCAACTCTTGATGTTCTTTAAATCTTCTTGCTCTTTCTTTTGCATCCATTTATTTATTGTAAAATATCATTTTATGAATTGTAAAGATCAACAGGGAAATTTTCCTTTTCTTCATCATTCAAGTGGATGTGTTCAAATAAATCCTTTTCTTTAAATATTTCATCAAATTCTTTATTAACATTAATGTGAGTTGTAATTTCTTCTTCACTAATACTTGCATCTCTGCTTTTCATACGTTTGCGTTGAGTTTCTTCATCAACATCAAAACCGAATGATAAAATCTTCACTCCGCTCAGATGTTTAATAATTTGTCTCGTTCCTTCTGGATTAGTTTCTAATATCCCAAGACCACCAGATTTTAGTTTCTTTAACTCACTCTTACAATGTGAATATTTTGTTGTACCAAGAGAAACCTCCTCAAATATTTGACCTTCATTCCTCAATCGCATATGTTCCTCCACTGAAATATAGTGATAATCTTCACCTTTTACTTCTCCAGGTCTTATTGCTCTAGTTGTTGTTGATACAATGCGTATCACGGGGTGTTTTTTAAGTAAATTTACAATATTATCATTTGTAATACACAAGAACCTTGATTTATGAAAGTTTTTTCCAGAAGCAGATTTACCCACAAGATTTACAATAATAGTTGTCATTTATATATGTAATTGTTTATAAAACAAAAAATATATCCCTTAAGATCTCATCTTCTTTCACAACAATATATTTATATTTTTCAATCGTGTGCTTCATGTAATCCTCAAATTTCTTTTTACTACATAATGTAGAACAATTATCTCTCCAAAAATTATTGATATCTATTGAATTTAACTTGAATAAAATAAAAGTATTAGCATTGTTTCTGATGGAACGACAAGGAAGTTGAAAGTATGATTGACTAAGATAAACACAATTACAAGAAGAATATCTCCCTCTTGTGTAGTCGCTGTCCATTACCATTTGGTTTCTCTCATTAACACAATCATCAAAGATAACGAGGTTCTTTTTTGATTTATCCAAATTTTGGGGAGACGGTATATCATACTTTTATTATCACTAAGAATACAAGTTATCAGATTTGATTTCTTTTTACATCTCTGTGTATCACAAAATAGTTGAATTATATCTTCAATGTTATAATCATTTAGGTTTTTTTGACGTTTAAATAAACCGAATATATCTTCTTTTTGAAGACCAGCATTCAAACCTTGTGAGAGTCGTTGATACTCTGGTTGAAAACTTGACTTTGTGAAAATTATTGAATTATCATAATCTAAAAAGTTGGGAGTGAGGAGCATCTTTAAAAGTCAGCAGGTTTTTCCACATCCACTTGAACCAACTATGAGACATCTTAATGAATTTGGGAGATTTTTATGGTTGTTAAATTTTATCTTATTTTCCCAAATGGGTAAAAAATCATTCATTTATATATTTGGAAAACAGGTTATTTAATTTATTATTGGCTTTTTTAGAAACTCTATATTTTATCCTAAGTTCAGGTTTAATTTCAAGATAATCCATTATTTTATTTATACAATATCTTGTGTTGATATTTCCCTGAAAATTACATCCATGAATAATATATAGCAACAATCCTTTGAACATTTCTCTTATACGTTCAGTTTCTTCCCTTGTAAGGAAAGGTGTGTTATCACCCTCATACGTTACATTGATTTCTCCAATCAATCTTGTAAAGTAATTCATTTTTGGTGTAAATCTAAAAGAATTATTTTCCTTTTTATATTTTTTATTATCATTAATTAGAAGATAATCACAGAATATACATTTTTTATAGGCTTTTGACTCTGTGTTTAATCCCCGTCTTTCACACGCAGGACAATTCTCAAATTTGTCATATGGAGAATCAGGAAAGTCTAGCATATTTATAAAGTAAAACTTTACTTAAACTGAAATTCATCTATACTTTCAGTTGTATATTGACTCATATTTAATAATATTACCATCGATATCGATGTACTTTTTTTCATTACCAGATACAACGACAACATTTTTTATATTAAAGGTAATTTTAAAATGATCGTTAACTACTCTTGAACGAAATGTCATTTCACCTGATATATTAACATCCTTTATTTCATCAGGATTTACATCTTTAGGGTTGTTGAAAAAAATACAAATTTCTCCTTGCATATTACAGATGGTCTTATCTTTTCTTTCTAAAGCTTCATCCATAAGGTTTTTGTTTCTTGATACTTTTTCTTGTTTCATTGCTTTTTCTAGTTTTGATTATATTACCAGAAGGAGAGGAGAAACTTTTGTTAGAGACACTTTAATTGATGTTCTACCAGGTATACTAAAAGCCCTTCCACTGAAGGAAATTGAAGAACTCATATTATTTACCATAATAGTTTTTATCCAATCATTGTTATATTTATCTTTGTTCAATTTTACATCCTTGACATATTTCTCAGTATCTTTAACAAATGAAGAGATTGATTGAAACTTGTCTTTGGTGTCTTGAAACATTGTATTTATTAAGTGAAAAAGTTGGAGGATAAAATGGTTTTAAGCACAGATTCACCTGTAAAATAAACAAAATTTTCATCAAGAAAATTTTAGTTTAAGCAAAGATTTATCATATAAATATGGTGAATACAACATACTGCGATGTTTGTTATCACAAATATAAACATTATGGAAAACACATCAAAACGAACCAACAAACAAAAATTTAATCTATTTCATAAAATATCTCCTCTTCAGTTGGAAAGAAAACATTGTGATATCTGCTCAAAGGATGTTTTGAAGAGTAGTTATAATAGACATTTTCAATCACAAAAACACAAGAAAAATGAGTTTAAAGTAAAGGGAGACTATTATATTGAAAACACTGATGGGGCATTTAAAGGGCATATAAAAATAAGGATTTTTCAATTTGGAGAACCCGGTCCATCATCAATAGCTGAATCAATTGAAATAGTGAAACCCGATGTTGAAAAAGTTATTAAAAAGACATTAAAAGAAATGAAAACTTTAAAGTTTTATATGGGAGTGAAAATGGATATGAAAAGACAAGATGAAGAACAAACTCCTTATATGAGAACAGATCTTCATTTTATAACATCATTTCAAGATTTTTTGAATAGTGGGGTTTATGAAGAACTATCAAAACAAGAGGAGGATGTTGATAATACAGTGGTAGGAAGTGGATTCAATATTAAAAAAATCATCTTTTTAGATATACACATTCTAAAATCAAACCCTCTTAAAGCTTCTTCTTATATTGAATTACCAAAAGAAATAAAAGTAAAGAAGGCAGTTGTTAATATTAAGAACAATGATAATAAATGTTTTCTCTGGTCTGTTCTTGCTCACTTTCATCCACCAAAATGTAATTCAGAAAGAGTAAAACAATATATGAAATATGAGAATACCTTGGACATTAAAGATTTTAAATTCCCAATGCCACTAACAGATATTCCTAAATTTGAGAAAAAGAATAATCTTTCGATTAATGGATATGGATTAACGGATACAAACAAAGTTCAAATATTAAAAATTTCAAACAACTATAAAAATGAAGAAACACACATTGATCTTTTATATTTTAGTGTTGGAAAGAATTCACATTACACATACATCAATAATTTATCAAGATTAATCTCTTCTCAGGTATTCAGAACAGCAAACAAAATATATCCTTGTAAGCGATGTCTTAATTCATTTCATACAAAAGAACGATTAGAACAACATTCAAAATATTGTAGTAATCATAAATCAGCTGTAATTACAATGCCTAAACCTGGTGAAAAGATTTCTTTTGAAGATTATTATAAATCTATCATGCACCCATTTGTGATATACGCTGATTTTGAGTGTATCCTTAAAAAGATAAATACTGCTTCTCCTGATCCAAAAGAATCATATACAAATAAATATCAAAAACATATTCCTTGTGGTTTCTGTTATTATATCAAATCATCTGTTGGAGAAAAGTATAACAAACTTGAACATTATCGTGGAAAAAATGCTTCACAAGAGTTTGTAAAACGATTAGAAAAGGATTGTATAAGACTCACTAAATTAATGAAAGAAACAAATGAACCGATGAAATTAACCAAAGAAGAAAAATTAGAATTTAGAAAGAACAATATCTGTCATATTTGTGAGGAGGAAATTGAGGAGTCTGAAGTTAGGGATCATTGTCATCTTACTGGTAAATATAGAGGTCCCGCTCATTCCTGTTGTAATCTTAATTATAAATTACCTTCTTTTATTCCAGTCTTTCTTCACAACAGCGCTAACTATGATACACATCTATTTATAAATGAACTTTCAAAAACACCAGGGAATATTTCTGCCATAACAAACACAAGTCAAAAGTATATTACATTTACAAAAATGATATTCACAAAACCTTTAACTCGTATTAGGTTTCTAGATTCTTACAAGTATATGGGAACACCACTTGCCTACCTCGCATCAAATCTAAGCTCCACGGACTCTTTTCCAAATCTTAATTCATTCTTTCCAAAAGAGGAAATTCTCACTAAAGAGGAAATTCAGATTAAAGAGAGAATTCAAAGTAAAGAGGAAATTCTAATTAATGAGGAAATTAATGAAGAAATTCTAACTGAAGATGAAATTTTAATTATAAAGAAAATTCGAACAATGAATGAAATTCTAACTAAAGAGGAAATTCAGATTAAAGATGAAATTCTGATTAAAGAAGGAATTCTCATGAGAGAGGAAATTCAAACAAGGAATGAAATTCAAATAAAGAGAAAATTCTTACAAGTAAGGGAATTTATCCTTATGATTATATGGATTCATTTATGAGATTTAAAGAAACACAACTTCCTTCAAAAGAAAGTTTCTATAATAACCTTTATGAAGAAGAGATAAGTGATAAGGGATATAAACACACACAAGAAATATGGAAAATATTTAAGATAAAGAACCTTGGAGAATATCATGATTTATATCTAAAAACAGATGTTTTATTGTTAGCTGATGTGTTTGAAGCTTTTAGATCACTCTGTCATAATAAAAATTGTTATGGATTACATCCTGCCCACTATTTCACAGCTCCTGGTTTAGCTTGGAGTGCAATGTTGAAAATGACAAAACAAGATATAGATTTAATCAGTGATGTTGATATGCTTTTGATGATTGAGAAGTCCAAGAGAGGTGGAATATCACAAGTATGTTCAAAAAGATATGCTAAAGCAAATAATAAATATCTTCCAAATTATGATAGTGAAAAAGATAGTAATTGTTTGATGTATTTTGATGCTAATAATTTGTATGGATGGGCAATGTCTCAATCTCTGCCTTATGGTAAATTAGAGTGGGTGGAAGAAAAGGATTATGAAAAGGCTTTGATGAATATTGTTATTTCTTCTCAAGAGGAATTGAATGAGGAAGAAGAAGGTTATTATTTTGAAGTTGATTTGAGGTACCCGAGTGATCTTCATAATAAGCATAAAGACCTTCCTTTTGCATGTGAGAAAGAAACCCCAAAGAAAGAATGGTTCAGTGATTATCATAAAAGTTTTAATATTAAAGGTAAATCAACAGAAAAGTTATTAACAACATTCTATGATAAAGAGGGATATGTTTTGCATCAGAGAAGCTTAAAACAGTTTTTGAGAGAAGGATTGAGAGTAGCTAAAATTCATCGAGTTTTAAAATTTAAACAAAGTCCTTGGGTGAAAAAGTATATTCAATTCAATACAGATATGAGAGCCAATACAAAAGTAAAATTTGAAGAAGACTTTTATAAATTAATGAATAATGCTGTATTTGGAAAGACTATGGAAAATGTTAGAAACAGGCAAAACATTAGATTCGCAACATCTTGGAAAGAAGCTTCGAGATTGATAAATAAACCAAGTTTTGAGAGAGAAGAGGTTTTTTCAGAGAACTTTTCTGCAATTCATATGAAAAAGGAAAGTATTGTAATGGATAAACCAATTTATATTGGAACAGCAGTTCTTGATTTATCAAAGATATTGATGTATGATTATTTGTATAATGACTTAAAGAAAGAGTATGGTGAAAATGTTTCATTGTTGTATATGGACACTGATAGTTTTATCCTAGATATAAAAACTGATGATGTTTATAAAGATATGAAGAAAAATATTGGAGTATATGATACAAGTAATTTCAGCAAGAAGAGTGAGTTATTTTTCAAAAAGAATGAAAAGGTTATTGGTAAGTTTAAGGATGAGTTGGGTGGAAAAGTAATGAGTGAGTTTATTGGATTGAGAGCAAAGGCATATGCTTATAAGTATGGTGATCAGATTGATAAGAGGTTAAAGGGAATAAAGAAATTAATAACTTTTATAAATTATTATAATTGTTTAATGAATAAGAAAGAAGAATATAGGAAAATGAATACAATAAGAAGTTATAAACATAACATATATAGTGAAGAAGTAAATAAAAAGGCATTAGGAGCCTTTGATGATAAGAGATTTATTTTAGATAATGGAATAGATTGTGTTCCATATGGATATTGTATGATAGAGTGAATAGAATAGATTGTGTTTTAACGATGGGAAGATGGGTTAGGGTTTTTTAAGGGCTACCGCCGCGTTTTTTTGCAATATATAAATGGTCAAACCAAGTATTAATCAAACTAAAGAGTGGAGAAAATCTCAGTCTTGGTATATAAATGGAAAACATAATGAATGTGAAAAATATCAAATAAGTCTTATTGAAAAAATAACTAAAACAAAGGTAAATAAAACAAATAAGCGAATCAATTTAAAAAGTTGTAAGTTAGAGGATGTAAAGAAAAAAATAAATATCCTTGAATGGACTGAAAACTTTGATGGTTATCAATTGAACAATGAAAAAACAATTTACTATAATCTCAAAATGATATGTGGCTCAGGAGGTGGTCAAACAAGAGCATTAAGAGAAGTTTATCATTTTGTAATCGCACAAAAGGGGTATCTTAAAAAATATAAAGATTCAAATGTTTTGTTTTTCAATATTTTAGATGGGGATTATTGTGCAAAGAAAATTAAACTATTGAAGGAATTTGAGAATGAACAAATCTTTATAGGTTCAATGAGTGAGCTAAACAATATGCATCGGTTATTTGATAAAGAGTGTCCCAAGGCTTAGACGTTTTAGATTTTTTTTTTCGAATCACCTTTAACAAATCTTTATCTTATTGCATGGGTTATTTGAAAAAAAAAGTGTCCCCAGGTTAAAAGGGGAGACAAATAAATATACCTTCGGATAAAAAGGGGGTTTATTTTTAGGGAAAAAAAATATGAATCGCTGAAAATCCCCCATTCATTTACATGGGGAAAAGTGAGCCAGAACCAGTATATTCACCCTACTGACATGGGATGGACTTTCAAGCATACTCCTTGTTCTCGAATAAATCTGGGAGTGTTGGAGGTGTCGATTCCTTTTACTCTTTTGTGAAACGCATCAGGTCAGGTCAGGTATTAGAGCATGCGCCGGAACAGCGCCTCGCTGCGTCCACTTTCCGCCGGTACTCCAGGGGCCTCCGTCTGACCATCCCCCACGCAGAGGACTGACCCATCCCCATCTCCATGAGATGTTGATCAACATGGTGCAACCACGAGGCACGTGGTCATCCCATTGGCATCCTCCACTCATGAGGCTCCCTCGCTAAGAGAATCTACTGAGCAGGATCAGCATCAGGAAAACGAGCCACATGTCCATACAGCAACAGCTGATGATCAAGGACTATGCAGGTAACAAATCTCATTTGAGTCTCTCTCAGCAACCGCTTGTTGGACACAAAGTCCGACCAGTGTTGGCAAGCATTCTCCGAAGAGACCTCATACCAAAGGAATTAGGTCTCCATCTCAGATCCCTGGTCAGACTCCAAGTCTCAAATCCATAGAGCAAAACTGGATGTAGCAAGGGTCTGAAGGATGTTGCAAGGATTTTAGTTTTGACCCAAGAAACCCAAAATTCCAATGGCTCTGATTCCTCATTCAGCACCTCGAGGGCCCCCAAAATGATATCCAGTTTCCAAACATGACTGCATCATCTGTGAAATCAAGGTCAGACATCTTGACATTCACATACGATGCACCACAGCTTGATCTCTCCGACATCCTCCCTATAATCCAGTCCATACAATTGCTGAAAAGTGTGGGGGCCAATACACACCACTGACGTGAAAAGCATGCCAGGGAAATACTCACCCAGGTTTGTGTAGGCGGATTTATCCTTCCTGTCTGGGAGTGTTTTATGAAAAGCAATACAAACACCATCTGCTTCTGCTTCAGATAAAAACTGTGTTATTGCATTCCGTTCGTATTCATCATCAACTGATATTGTTCCGATGTTGTGCCAAGCAAAGTGCTGAACCAGGTTAGCAATAGAAGTGGCTTGAAACGCATCACTCGGGACTGTGTGCACGAATGAAGGAAACTGTTTGTTGTCACTCAGGCACTTGCAAGTCAATGTAATCCCAACCTTGAAATAAAATAATTGCTTCACCAATATATTTACCTTCTAGTAATGTCCATTTTTCATGGTATTTTCAAACTTAAACTGTGTTTTCACATTGGTTTGGAAAAAAGCAAACAATGTTTGAGCCAAAGGTATGTTCCACAACAGGGAGAGGAAGTAGGGAAGTATATCCTGTCATTCAGGAAGTTGCATTTTGATATAAAGCCTACCTAACGATATGCCAATTGTTGAACTGTAATTTGGACCTTCATGTCACATGTCTGTTGGGACACTGGAACTCTCTCCATGAACTAAATTAAAACAACATGATAAGTACGAGATGACATAGGTTTGTTGATGCATGTCATTTGGTGGACATTGAATTGGTGTCACAGTGGTCCGTCCAAAGACAGCACTGCTAAGGACTTATTTATCGACTGTGACGAGGTTGCGGATGATTTAACATGTTATTCTCCGATTGTCAATAAAATTCAGCCAAAATATAGAAAACAAAGCATTATGGAGGGATTATTGTACTCCCTCACTTTATCTGAATTAGAGATAGTGCCACAGTCCATAATTGGCTGTTGGTCCACAAATGCCTTACTAAATAGCTAAAGGCCCGGTCACACCTTGACGTTTTAGCCAGCGATGGCAACGTATTAAAATGTATGTAAAACGCTGGCTTACGTTGAACTTTTGATGTTTTTTTTTTAAAGATTCGGACGTATTCATAGCGACTTGGTCTTATGTATAACGCATTGGTAACGGACACAGAACGTTTCGTTGTGTTATAGATA
Source organism: Eptatretus burgeri (assembly GCF_056783735.1). Taxonomy (NCBI): domain Eukaryota; kingdom Metazoa; phylum Chordata; class Myxini; order Myxiniformes; family Myxinidae; genus Eptatretus; species Eptatretus burgeri. The sequence continues at coordinate 159,783,268 of NC_140961.1, forward strand.
ACTTATACCAACGAATGCTGAACCTGTTGTCGGCCTACACAACTGATGCCCAACGATAGTCTAACTTAGGCATAGCGCGTTGCACGCATCGCCGACGATGTCATGACGTAGCCTATTAAAAGGCTGACGCACAACGATTCGAATCATAACTGCCGTAGAAATGGAAGTGACAACATCGCGGTCACACCTTGGCGATCTTGCCAGCGTATGCCGACCTAAGAAAAATGTGTCTGAAACGTTGGGGCACGTCAAATACGGTATGAGTAAGTTTGGTATACGTGAGTACAACGCTAAAGTACGCTATCATACGTCGTAGTAAGTAGAGTACGTCAAGAAATTTTAAACATGTTCAAAATTTTACGACGTACTCGGCATATGACACACGTTCCGCATGCGATGTGGATAAGTTTTACACACGATATGTGGACGCTTACACATGTCCACAAAGGCTACTTATAAGCTACTCATAAGTCAAAACACGTCGCGGTAATGTCTTTTTTACGCGAAACTTATTTCTAACTTATGTTTGACGTGCTTTGAACCAATTCTTTACGTAGTCCCAACACACATCGACGTATGTAGACGCATTCCAATGACGTCTTCCGGTCGACAAAAAAAAAAAAATTAACGTGTTTCTAGCTTACAACTGCCATATAAAGACGTGTTCCCAGCGGTTTTGGGAATTGCTATATAAAAATGGTGTTCATAAAAGGGGAACCCAACAGTGTTTTCGAGTCCTTTTTGAGTCGATGTCCATGTCAGCAGTAACAGTATCAGTATCAGTATCAGTATCAGTATTAGTATTAGTATTAGTAGTAGTTTGTTCATGTTGGCAGTAGTAGGTGAGTGTGAGGGGGAGGGTGTGGGTTATGATGGATCGTCCTTGCGTCCGCGTGTCCACGGGTAGGTTCATAGGCTGCCACTCAACGATTTAAATGGCTGCATCTCCACTATCGAAAGTAGACGCTTGCGCTCAACAATTGGATTTTTTTTACACTCAACGACTTTTAAACGGTACCACTCAGCTATTTTCATTGATTACAATGAATGATTTAAATTGCTGTCACTCGCCTGTTTTTTGACGCTGGCGCTCGGAAATTTTAATCGTTTCTATTGAACGTGATAAATCGCTCAAACTCCACTGTTGAAAGTATACGCTTGCGCTCAACAATTGGATTTTTTTTACACTCAACGACTTTTAAACGGTACCACTCAGCTATTTTCATTGTTTACAATGAACGATTTAAATTGCTGTCACTCGCCTTTGGTTTTTGACACTGGGGTTTGGAAATTTGAAGCGTTTCTTCTGAACGTGTTAAAACGCTCAAACTCGACTATTTTAAATAGACGCTGCCGATGGACAATTGGAATCATAGCCAAGCTAGACATCGAAGTGTGAACATCCTCGTCATGCCGAAGAAAAGTTTGAAGAATGCTGCAAATAAGTGTCCTGGCCGTGGCCGTGGACGCTGAAGCAAGGACGATCTGTTATACCGACGTCTTTCAGCCTATGAGTAACTTAAAAGTAACGTCTGTCGATGTGTGGCAACGATCGCGTAACGTGCCAACAACACGTTAATCATAGGTTAGAAATAAGTTTCGGGTACGCTAAACATTACCTCGGCGTGTCTCAACTTATGATTAACTTACAAGTAGCATGTGTTGACGTCTGTCAACGATCGCAGACCGTGCATACAACTTGTGGCCAGCGTAGCGGAATGTGTGAGTCATACGCCGGCATACGTCGTGAAATTTCAAGCAATAAAAAATTTGAGGACAACCAAAAAGTACAACGTTTAAAGCCAACGTACAACGACGTATGGCAGTGTTTTTCAGCGTGCTCTAAATGTTATCAAAACTTACCCATAACGTATTTAACGTGTGCCAGCGTTTTAGAAAAAAATTCAAAAATCGGCATACGTTGGCTAAAACGTCAAGGTGTGACCAGGCCTTAAGCAAGTCATCTGTCTGTCCATGCGTCCATGCATTGTACAGAGTATCGGTGCTGCCAAAGCAGTCTCCTTGGCGATTGCGCACAATCCTAGACGGTCGCCACTCTGACACAGGACACTCGAATGGCAGACTCATCCCAGCAAGCTGGTACTCATTTTGCTGATCTCAGAAGGACGACATGCTGTGTAAACCCCACCGGGTATTAATTCATCAGCCAAGTGGGATTTGAATTCAGGGCATTAGGATGACAAGACCACTACCCTAATCGTTAAGCCAACACCAGAGATATCTTCTTTCACAGAACAAAATGAATCAACTATGAAGGTGTTTCAATTTTCATGTGGACTTATATTTATACGATTAAGCTTGCATCTGTATTCCGAAGATGACACAACACTTCCCAAGGTATTGTTTGGCTTTGAACTTCCTTGTCCCATTGGAGTGGAAAGATTTTTTACCTTCATTTCATAATGAATTAGGATGTGAATGTACCCAATGAAATAAATAATTCTTGAAGGCCTCATACATTTATTTAAAAACCTATTTCCCCAAAGGTGCCATGTAAATTTGATGTCCTCGAAAGCCAATCATCAACTCATCGTGTACGCTTTCATATGTGTATTTTAACAGACTTGACACCTTTGTTGACCAGAAAATTCACAATTACTTTCTACTCTGCCCTCTTTGTTGTTTCATTTGCTGATATTTTGGTTTACAGGAGAGGCGTCAACCTTCGAGAATCCGTTCAGATCGAAAATATTGAAGTTTCAACATAATTTGGGGTATACAGTATATATACCCAATTGGCCTTTCGAAGGTCAAATCAAAACTCGTGATTATGGGTACTGTTTACCAACTCTAAAATGACTAGTTCTTATAAAACCTATTCATTTATGTTTTCTACACCTTTTATAAATAAGAGTGCAGGTTAAACAAAACCAAGAATATATAATAACAATGATATTCATCCAAAAGATTTGTGATCTGGTGCCAAGGTTGCCAAAACACCCTTACATGCTCGGAAGGTAACAGATTGACTGAGTCACTGTGAATGTAAGCTACCTGAACAACACAATTCCACATTCTATTAATAATGCTACATATTCACACTCATCGACATGACAAACGTAAAAAGTTGGGGTACTGTGTTAATTCATCTGAACAAACATGGCCTTCCGAGTCCTGAAACAATATCACAGATTATTCTGACTTAGCTTGTACTGTTACTCCAACCAAACAATAAAATAACACAGAATAGAAATGAAGATGGATGATAAAAGTACTCACCTCACAACTCTCTCGTTCTTGACTCGATCTCAAAGCGGTTGAGAACTCGGTTTAAAATAAATAAAAAAATTTCGTTGAAATATGATTACAAGGAAATTATGTGCAGGAGGCGACCATTTGGCCCATCATGCCTGCACCAAAACAATACCATATTTAATAAATCCATCAATAACCCCTTCCCTTCATGTGCAGCCTTTTGGCTGCTCCACTGGTACTCATTTCGCCGACCTCAGAAGGATGACAGTGAGTCAACCCCCTGGTGTTAATTCAGTGGGTAAAAAAAGGGCTTGAACTCAGGACCCTAGGATCCCAAGCCATCACCTTAACTGCTAAGTGAACACCAGGTTGGTGTCATAATATAATTATAGCTTCCAATTTTTTTGACTAACATCATTACAACTGACCGAGAATTTGCTATCAAATTGAATGATTGTACCTTAACATTAAAATAATTCTAATTAAATAATATGCATTCGGTAACTTCAAAAAATAATCTGAAGATTAAAAAAATCTTCAATGAGGTACCTAGTCCACAAACAGTCTCACAAATAAACTTGGGCCGTCAAGTAAGAAGATGGATGTAAAAGTTACCTGTGGAATGTCATCGAGGCCAAACACGTTCTTTAAGTTGAGTGAGAGGCTGGATGAGAAAGAGCCAACAACACCAGTTGGAGAATCTCCTCCATTACTGATTTTACTCTTGAAAGAACAATTGTTCACGCCGCTTCCATGACCTTCGGGACAGCATCGCAAGTGTCATAAATAACATAACCCAGAGTAGCATAGGGCAGTAATGATGGGTTTTTATTAATCTCAGAAATTTTGAAGACCATTCTCATCATTCCACGTAGAGTATTTGCAGGGAGACTGAGAAACATGAAAAGAGAAAATTCATATTCTGACACATTTGTAGATTGATAAATAAAAATAAACTTTTACACTTTTCAAATCAACAAAAGTACCGAATCTCATAAACAAATTAATGTAGACAACAATATAACATGGATAATCAAAATAAACACCAATTACTGCACCGTAGTCCCAAGAAGGAAGCCACACTGAACAACACACAAACACACACACACACACCCACACACACATTATGTACTGGTAAGTACTTACAAAAGATATTATATTTGAAGTTATAACCTTAACTTATAGCAATTGACTGATTGCCCAACTGTCCAGATAATTAATCAGCTAGACACCGTTTTTCATCGAGGTTTCAATCCGTTCAGCCCAGAACCTCTCCAAAACAGTGGATCCACAACCCCAGTCACAGGTCCACATCAGTAGATTACTCAACATCAATAGACCTACAACCTCAAAGTTGTGTCCAGACAGTCAATCAACACAGCAATGCAATATCCTCATTCAAACTCAATTAATTATTACTTTTATTTAAAGTATCACTACATTTGACTAACGTCAATCAGACATCACTTTATGATAATATCTTAAGCGATAAACACTTCACCTTGTAGACATGTCCATTACACAGCACCTCCATCGAACCATAGACTCAAACTGTCTTTCAATATTCAAACTGTCATTAATAAGCGATTTTAACACTGTGTATCTTCGCAACCATCTTAGCAAACATCAATACATTATATTGATGGTTAAATTATAATTTATTGATGGTTGCTAAGATGGTTGCGAAGAGACACAGTGTTAAAATCGCTTATTAATGACAGTTTGAATATTAATGACAGTTAATGAAAGTAAGCATTAAAATAATTATTTTAATGTGTGTGTTGAAATATGATTACAAGGAATCTAAGTATATATATATATATATATATATATATATATATATATATATATATATATATATATATATATATATATATATATATATATATATATAATAGCGATACCCGTGCACATGCACGGGATAGCACTACAACATAGCTGGTAGCAGACGACAGACCGTACACGGGGAATGACAAAAATACGCATTGTGCAAAATGCAAGTGGTACTATGGAACGCCATGACTTCCCAAACATTGTCGGCATGTCCGCGAAGTGCCACAGCAATTTTATAGGGATCGTGTAACGGCGAGCCGAGTTTTTAGTGTGCAAGCTTGGTATTATAATAGAGATATACATTGTGTGTGTGTTTAATAAACAATATTAATTGAAGTAGTTACCTCACTAAAATAATTAATTTATTATTATTATTATTATTATTATTATTATTATTATATCAAATGCAATGTAATCGGAACTTGTTTGCATGAAAACCAACCAAATTTAAATAAAACGTGACGATGGAGTCTAAAGACATTCTCACAAGACCAAGTCAAAAAAATAGACAAATATCCTCTATTTAACATGATGGGAAAAACCTTCTCAGCACGTTCCACAAAATCATCCTTTACTGAACAAATTCTTGCAAATCTAAGTATCTGAGATGAAAAGACATTGCAACCCATTTTAATTGGTGCGTTTATGATATACACTTGAAATATACACTTATACTAAAGACTTATACTTTGTATCCAAGAAAGTTTAGGGTCTTTGTAAAGGATGGCGGAATGTTTTCCAAGTAAAGGATAGTGGAATGTTAGCACGATGTCTCCACTCGCAATTAAACTACGCAAACCATGATTATGTGTCACCTCACAAGGAGTTTCAAACATTGCAGATACACAGCATGCACAGCAAAGCACTGCAATGACTGCAAACTGCTTCTCGAAGCTTGAATAGCAAGGTAATCTCATTTTGTTGCATACAATGCACATTTTAAAATAATAAGACATATTATCATGTTTACTTTCATATGGAGATGTTCTGCATCCTTTACATAATGTTTCAGATAGAATTGAAAATAACAACTTTGAGCTGAAATTATGTCAATGCAAATTCAGAGGAAAATTATCATTTGTGATTGTGCTGAATCGGGTATCAGTGGATAAATGTTCTGATTGCAAACAGGATAATTGGATAAAAGGTAATAAAGATTATGTTTCAGTTATATTACTTGTCTTTCTGAATGTGAAGAATATGAAAACTAAAGATAAATGAAAAGCTATTGATTTAATAAAGTACTGTTGTAGTTGTAGTTCATTAATGGGTGTGTTGAATGATCCACAGCTGCCCCACAATGAAAGTGGTGAATATTTAAATCTGGAAGACAAATGCATGTGTTCACAGTATGTCTGTATTTATGTGTATGTATGGTTCAATCCCTGGCTGAGTCATACCAAAGACTTGAAAAAATTGGTACGTGCTGCTTACTTGCTTGGCAATCAACATTTAAAAAGGATAGATCATCTACAAACAAAGCTGTGAAGGCAATGACAAACCACTGAGTATAACTCTCGCCAGGAAACTGCTGCGAAAGCACCGACGGTCTGTAAAGAGAATCAAACAGCTCCTGTTAAGTAATGCATACATTCCTGTAAGTGTGAAGGGCATGCAAAATGAATGCTCATAAATGTCCAAGACACACTGACGTTTTTATATTGCACAGTGAACAATATTGTTTTCAATAAATTATCAAGATGTATGCAAATTTCTTGCTTCTTCCTTGTTGCAATCCTTTGATTGGTCTTAAATGCTTGTGAGTATCTCGTGCAAATATACAATTGTCACGGTCGTCCGTCATCTGAATGACTCCAGATGGATGGCAATTTTTTAAAGACCACAATTGCCTTTCATACTGTCAACCTCCAGCTGGCTTCATGTCAGGAGGTCAAAGCGAGCTGGCCATTTCTAATGAGGTTAGCGTTATGAATGAGGAATCGTGCTGCCAGCCACGAAACAGATCTTAATTGAATAGCTAGAATGGGAACAAGTTTTGGACTGCTTCTTATTTCTTGATTACCATGGATGCCATCAGAACAGAGCGTGGGAGTCAGGACACAAAATGGTTTTAAGCATGCATTAAAACAAGCACGTATTTTTGCAAGAGTACTCACAATATATGTATTTACAAGTCAACTAACATTCCCTTTAACCCCTATTCGAATATTCCCACCCTCAGGTTCCTTATGCAGTCACTTCACACTTTTACATACATGGCACCAATCATACATCCAAACAATGGAATGAGAGACACAAATATGATAGAGAGAGAAGACGAGGACCAGTTGTACCTCGGCACACCTTGAATCAGCTCGGCTGACCTGATGTCCCTGATGGTTCTGGCACAATGTATCTTTATCCTTGGTTATCTTGACCAGGCTCTGGCTCAGCTCTTTGTGCCTCTGAACCGCTACATCACGACACGGGACAAGGGAAGAGCACAGCGACAAATCCATACCAGAAGCTGAACGCAGGGTTGACCCTGTACCATTTGTTTATAGCACCAATACCAAAGACGAGAGCAAGGTTGTAACGAAAGTAAGATGGTAAAGTCAAGTGAAGTCTTTCCAAGACAATCTCTTCTCTCTAGACTGCTCATTTTCACTCCCATGTAAAGCATCTGATCTTGTTTCTAGTTCAGGTTGCCACAGCATTACATGGGAGGACTTTCAGAGGGTTGAGGGTCTCACCCGATTGGTGTATCCGCACCTCGATCTCTCACGGTATCTTACTATTGGATCCCGTTTATCTTACTGGGATAACAGGTTTTTGGCACGCTGTCAGCATTAATGATGATTGATTAACCATCTGGCATGCAAGTCAAAACCACAAGAATATATAAATATACAACGTAAAGTAAGTGGTGTTGTCAAGAGAAATTCAATAAAATTTTTATTTTAACATTTCTTGCGTGACAAATTGGGGATTGTTGGCCTCACGGTTTCGTATGAATTACCAATCTAGGGGGTTGCAAAGTGTGCTTGGACTGCTTTTCCTTCTTTTAATATCTTTATTAATTTTCTTTTTACCTGTGACATGTCGCAGGTCTTCAAGAGCTCCGTGTTGCTTTTGTGTTCTTTGTTGTTGCGGTTTTTGTTGGGGGTCTATTTTTGAAATGTACTACTATTCGTCAGACAGTTTCTGGACCACACCCAGATTGGTCACCTGACTCCACCCACCATGGCACCCAGACAAAATGTGATATGGCCACCATCTTGGTTTTCTGGCAAGACTCACACATAAGACCTGTAGGCTTCTGCTGAATATACACTCTCTGGGTTTGGTGTGTCACATTTTCCTTGGCTTTGTTTGGATCAAGTGTTAATTACGATGAGGGACCCTGAAAAATCGAATCATATGTTAAATAAAAATTATTAGGAAGCTTTAATTAAGCTCGTACACACCTCCCTAAAAATAGCATTGCGTACTTTTTGAACGGCCCCATATTGGGGTTAAACATCTGTGACCGAGTGACGAATCAGCACGTTCTGAAATAACCCTGACAGGCTGAAATGGATGAGAGATGTCGAGTTAATCGTTTAATCATTGGTGGAGGATTTCACATCAAATACACTAATGAATGGTTTGGACAGCATCGCTGAGCTGCAAAACTGACCAACTCAAATAGCCGATTTTATAATTCTTCTTCTTATTATTTTTATTTTCTGACAACCGAACTCAAAATTGGTTTAAACTCAGGATTTGGTTTAAACATGAATCTACTGCATTTTATTGTGGGGCGGTCCTTGGCTATTCGAAAATTTCACAACTTGAACGGATTCCACGAAAAGTCAGCAAAACTGTATCACAATACCTCGTAATAGGAAGGGAAATGAGAGTGGGCAGGACCCGGCCTGCCAATCAACCTTGTGGGGTTGGGGCCATGGTGACACATGCCAAACACACCTAAAATGGTGTGGAAAATGGCAGAATATTTCGTACAGTCTAACAGTAGTGACAACAGAAAACAACTGAAAAGACGTGTGGTTAATGTTTGAATATTATATACAGTCTGACAACCATTGTTATCAGACGTACGATAATCTATCTTCAGGTACTTATATATTTTCCACCAATCTGTATGTCCTGATGTCTGTCCATACTGGGTGGGGCTCCCATTCAGGGAGGGGCTTCAAAATAAAATTGGCACCAATTATTTTGCTCCGTGTTGGTTCTCATGCCTCTCGTGTACTTGAACCGCTGAAAGTTGCATGCGCAGATGTTGTCGTCATTTGAGTCGGTGTACGTTTGGAAATATGGTGACAAGAGTTTTGGATATTTGGACAGACGAGGTTTGTGAGGTCTAAGGTTTTGATTTTATTTATGTTTAAAAATTTTCCATGCTTGATGCCTCAAAAAGCTATCCCACAATATGTTCTTATGATAACATTTTTTGTGCAACAATTTTTTCTGTCACCACCATTGTTTAACACTTGACTAATAAATGAATCATAAGAAAATTGGACAAAATTAAATGCTTTTAGACCAATAAAAAGGATTTTAAATAATTTATACTAATAAATATTAGTGTGTGTCAGTCAGTCAGTCCTTCAGTTTGTCAGTCCTTCAACTCCATAACTCCAAAACCATGAAATCTCACGCCCCCAAATTTGCATGCAAAGAGAAGAAGCTCCACGGTGGTGCATGAGTGAAAATTTGGTGTTTGGGTTAATTTAAACACCCCAGTTGAAGATAATTAATAGCCTCATTTAATTATCCTTCATCAAGACTCATCCTTGGTCACCTCAACAATTCCTTGAGTTGGAACAGGCCACAATGGTTTCCTAACGATGAAGTATTTTTTTCGCTTTCCTTACTCATATCATCAAATGCCTCATCATCATACCTATTATATCACTCTCTGGGTACATTTCAATACTTATAAACACCTGGAGATGCCAACGTTTGTGGCTTTATTTAATTTCTGCAGATGACATAACCTTTAGAATCAATTAATCTAAACCGAATGTCAAAATTTAAACTTCATGAATGACTTTAGCACCAGTTCTGACTGTGACAAAAGTGTTCATTTGTCCAATTCGGACATTGCTTGACATTTTGGACATTCCTGAGTGTGCATTTTTCCCACGAGTGATTTTATAAAGGATACTGTGGATTTATCGAACTGGATATTATAGAAATGAGACTGAGCATTTATCCAAGTCGAGATTTTACTGAAATGTGATAGACATTTTATTACAAACTCCCTCCCTCCCCCAAATTTAAATTTGAGTATCAAAGATTATCTTAGAATATTACTCTGAAGATACATTCAAATTTACACAAGTAATTTTACTGATTATTTTATTCATATCCTCATGTTACTTTTCTTTCTGAACAACATATAGCATTTGGGAATGTACATGCAGCCCAAGAAGATGTATGCTGAAGCTATTATTGCGAACATTTCTGTTGCAATCGCAAATCTTCCATCAGTACTATTGTAAGCAGGAATAAAAGTAAGCCACACAAGGAGGAATCCACTTAGGCTGAAGTTGATAAATTTACATTCATTTGTTTTTGTCATAAGTTTTTGAGCTCTCAAGGAGAGGACTAAACAAACCACCGATAAAAGTCCCAGGTAAATCAAAGCACAGATAATCCACTGGGGTGATAAACGAGCACATTCCATGATGATGGTACCAGGACGATCGCTAATATTTCTGTAAACTCTGGTTTTTCCCAGCACACACCAGCAAATGAAAAACACGCAGTATGATGTTATGATCATTCCAAATATCATTCTTGGTCTGAATCGCAGCTCTGGTTTCAACGCACAAGAATTGAACAAAATATCTGAAAATTAATATCCTGAAAGTTTTTGTGATAACCGTGCTTATTAAATCGCTAAGTGTGTGCAATTGCACATATACATGTAAGCACAATTTTTTTAATCAAAAGATAAGAAAGTATTGAAGCAACAACAGAATGAAAACAATTATCAGCTTTTGCAAAAGGAATCGTTTGTCAATCGAAGGAAACAAAACTATTGTATTAGCTTATGATAAGTGAAGCGAACTGACGTGTGGCTTCCCTTCATGCATGCTTCTACCTATCTTGGCATGAAAATGAACCAGTCCATGACCTTCAATCAGCATGCAGAGAAGGTAGCAGTGAAAACAGCTGATAAAATTAACCTTATCCGCAGCCTAGCTGGCCACGACTGGGAAGCTGATTTCACTACCTGATGCACCTCAACACTTACCTTGTGCACACCCCTGCAGTTTCCTGCATGTCCATACGGGGAAGGATCCACCATTCTAAGAAGGTAGATGTGCACCTCAACTCTTCCTGAAGTCATCAATGGATGCCTTCACCCTCCACTATAACTCATCAACCTCAAAGTACTTGTAGGCATCCATCTCCATCACATTAGATGAGCAACCATCACAAGAAAGCAGCCCTCAATGCATTTCAGAACCCCGGCCAACCCCTGCACAACAAGCTAAGACAAGATGTAGCTCCCCCCCCCCACGCCCCAAAATATTGAAGAGCTACAAGCCCTTTACGAGTGTAGCGCCAATCTGTATCAAAGCGGACAATGGCCTGATAAAACACAGGTGGCAGATGAAGCAACCTGCCAACCCAGCAGCTATCTACAACACCTTTCCTCTTACAAGTCCCCATGGTTTTTATCTGCCTGAGAAGAAATGGTGTCATCTTAATTGGCTCTGAGTGGGTGTTGTCAGATTTAATTACCACATGTTCTCCTGGGACCTTACTGACTCATCCAACTGTGAGTGTGGCCTTCTCCAGACTGCAGATCATCTTGTGTATGACTGCACCACACATTGCCAAGGGGGAGGAGGGCAAGAAATTCAGCACCTGACCACAAGGGCCCAAAGTTGGCTGAAAACAGCTAACTTCACATCGTAGACCAACAACTCAGACACACGCCACACAAAGTAAGAAATATGTATGTGACAATATATTTCTTGCTTTACTTTTGGAATGGATAATTTCAAATGAATAATCTAAGTTGGATGCTGTGAAATATCAATTTCCATTTTAATAGGAAAGCACACTCTAATTTATCTATTTTTGAAAGGTTTAAAATTTACCTTTCAAAAAAGATACTTAAAAAAAGATATTAAAAAAGGAAATTTAGCAGACTTTTAGTTAGCTTTAAAAAAAACATAGAAACTATGGTGATCAAAGCTTACCTTGATTTTGAATGAAAGATTTAAAAGTTTTAACAAGTAAACATGTCACATCTATCATGAGCCACAAACAAGCCTGTGATTCTCTTACAGCACAAGCCATTGCTGTTGGGGTTCCAACAAATGTCATTGAGCTAAACAAGGTCCCCATCAGTGACAGCAACAGAATTATATCCAACGCCTGATCTTCAGAATCAACCACTTGAAGCCTGCAGCTTTGAAATACCAGAAGTGATATTGTCACCGTAATGATGCATCCCAATGAAGAAAAGACGAGTAAAATTACTGAAACTGGGTCAGACAATTTGAGAAAATCCTCAGGCATAACAACGCAAGCATCTCGCTGATCGTTTGACCCAAAATATTCAGGACACTTGTTACAATTCTGTGAGTCTGCAATAACAACGGAACATATGTGTTTACTCTCTATATTAAAGTTGTGACAGTTTTGTTTTTCTCTCTGTCACGTGACGTCATTACGTCTGGGACGTCATTACGGCAAAGGAAGGCTGACTCCAACATCTGCCATTTATATTTTCATGCAGTTCAGGTTGTGGTGGAAATTTTTGACCACCTCGAGACAGAAAAAACTTTATAGTTCAATTTAAGCTGTTTATTCAGTAATTAAATAAAAGACAGAAGCATGTGCACATGGAAGATAGCCTGGAGCGAAATCTCAAGCAGTCCTAATTTTACATGGATTACATTGATTATATATGTGATCTTACCAAGGTGTGGTTAATGCATCAAAGGAAATTAACTGAACAAACAAAGCCTCCAAAGAAAGCACAGAGGGGTAAAAATCACAAACACAGGATTGAACTATAAAGACATTTTAGTGTCTTGAGTCATGAACCACGATATGCTTCAGAATGGCGAGATGGTGCATGAATGGAATGAGAGAATCCCTCACTCATGTTGTGGTTAGGCCATGTGGTCAGAATGGATTAAAGCTCAGGCTCTCTCACTGAGATAACTTTGCATACTATTTTGGCTTTTAACACTGATTTGCATGCATAATAAATAAATGGTCTCCTCGGAGCATCATTTGAATGCCTGTTATTGAATAATGATAATTCATATATTATAATCTTGGGGTAACTTGTTAAGTCAGCTGTAAATGATAGAGTGCATCCTTGCATGTCCTCTCCGGCATTCGGGCAATTGGCCTCGTGGGTTGCTGTGTGTGAACTTGTTTTTGACAACCACACCGAGTGTTACAATTCAGCTGTGTGCACCGTATGTAGTCCTGCCTCTCTACTTCCCACTGTGGATGGTGGAGTGTGGCACAGTTGTGGGAGTGGGGGGTCATCGTGTTGGAATGTGTGCTTGCCATGCTCGGTGACTTGAGAAACACCACGTTTCAAAATTTTGATTTGATTCGTAACCATTGAACTAAAAATATGATCGAAATGTAGAAATGTGATTTGTAATGATTTTAAAGTGATTTGTAAAAGTAGTTGTGTATGATTTTGGTACCTTGTGATCAACGAGCATATATATCATCCACCGACACTCGGTAAAGAGTGATCAGATAATTGTTAAGTTGTTAGAGGCAATCCTTTTGCTCTTTCAAATTGTAATTATCAAGTGTAATGACCACACAGATTGTTTAATGATGATACTCGGATAAATGTTAAGTTGAAGGTCACAACCATTTCCCAAAACTCCCTATTGGTGTTTAGCAGGTAGGACTATTCATTAATGAATGTGCGATCCCTCGGATGGATATTAAACGAGGTGTTCTGCCTTCATTATTTGATGGATGTTAAAGATGTTGGATGACAGTTGATGGATGTTAAAGACATATTCCTGCCTAAACTACTGCTGGGAAGGCAATGCCAAACAACCCAGTGTAACCCTTTGGTGGGACTGATGCTCAGTAACAATTATGGGCTTCATCAGAGGAGGATATCAATTCAAGCAGGCAAAACTCAAACAAAACTTTATCGACTCAGGCAGGCAAAATTCCTTGCATATAATGAATAGAATAATATTAACTAAAATGAGAATTATGGAATGGCTGCAAGATTGCCATGAATTAATAACGAAGAGACATTACCAGTGCAAATACCTCTTATAATCATTGATCTGTGAAGCAAGTATATCAAGTGGTGACGAAATTTTGGGTTTAAAATTGTGAATTTTGAATATGATTGGATAAATATGTTATTGAAACTTGTCCATCCTCCATAAATATCAGACACCCAAGAACGAGGACAAAGATTATGTTGCAAGCTATGCACTCAACAAAATAAGAATACATTTGACAGGCAAAGCTAGTGTACCTTGGGCACAGCAGGCATGTTTATCACGAGCATTCCAAAGGGTAAGCCTGGCAAGGTCAACTTACCTGGGTGAGTGGCTGAAACCAAAATATCTCTGCTGCTGTATATTTTGTTATATCGGCGAATAAAACCTTTATCTGTCAGGTTAATTCTTGAAACAAGTTTACACTGATAGACCATAAAGCTGTTGAAGAGAAATTGCATAAATATGCAAATAAGCTTTTACCAAACTTTTTGCCATGTACAGAGACATGATAGAAGTAAATAGATACCTTAAATTTATTCATCTCATCTGTATAAAGCAAGTTTTACTCAGTGATTTGTACCAATATCCAAGTATTTATTTACATAAACGAGTTCCTGGTTCATGTATGACAATTAACTATGCCTCAAAGCCAGGGAGCATACGACCTTTGCAATTTTCAAAGAAGACAAATTGTTGGCGAATCGGAAGGTGGAGTCAGCCAGCGCCAGATAGCTCAGAACCTTGGCATTCCACTTTCTATGGTCAATCGTGTGATTTTGCAATTCACCAGTGAAGGCAAGGAATCCACAGCTTCCCGTTCTGGCTGACCTGGGCCCTCAGAAAGGTGTCTTCGAGCTGTCAAGTGGTCTATTGAGAAAACTCCCCCATTGCAAGGCAGCAGATGTTGCAGAGGAGGTTCAAGTTAGCTCAAGAACTGCTGAGAAGTTTCTTCCCAGGCTTCTTCAAATGCTCTGCAAATGCAATGCCCAGGCTTCTTCAAATATGGTACCTTCATCAACTGGGTTATGATGGGGGAGCAGCTGGGAGAAAACCTCTTCTTAGACCAGCCAAGATTCAAGGGAGAATGAAGGAGACCCTTGGATATATGGCAAACTGTTAATTTTTCAGATGAGTCCCAATTTGCTCAATTTTCTGACAATGGGCGTGTATGGGTCCGGAGATATCCCAGTCAAGAGTTCTCTTTGATCCGATTGCAGTCAACTGTCAAACACAGTGGTTTTTCAATGATTGTGTGGGGATAAATCTGGAGCGCGAGTCGGTCAGAGCTTGTGGAGTGTGTTGGCAACATCAACACTATGACACACATTTCTATCCTTGAGGATAGATGTCTCCCCATCTTCTCCATTGATCAGATGATCAAAAACAACACTGTTCATGGAAGATGGAGCTCCATGCCACACTGCAAATAAGACTAAAGAATGGCAGGACAAAATGGGATCAAGCAAATTCCATGGCCAAGTCAGCCTCCTGACATGAATCCTACTGGACACATCTGGGCCATATTGGATCGAGTTGTGTGGAAAAAAAGTCCAGGAAACCAACATCACGGGCAGAACTGTTAAACCTTTTGCGTGAAGCCTGGGCAGAAATCCCACAAGAGAATAATTTGAAACTCATTAGTTATATGCTAGAAAGAGTAAAAGCGTTGAAATCTGAAAATGACAAGTCTACCAAATACTAGTGTATGTATTAAAATGGATAAAATGGTCTTCAAATGTTAAATAAATAAATTCTTCAAAAATCATGGTGTCTATTTACTTCTGTCATGTCTCTGGAGAAATTTCCTTCACAGGGAGTAGGCGAGTTGTCTCAGGCATGATGTGGAAAATAAATACATGCAGGCTATCCCCAAACACTGAATTTTATTTCTGCACACCTATACGCTTTCTTAAGGAGGCGTTTTGGGGGTTCAGCATGTTGACTATTTGGTGATTATATTGTGGAATGTCTGCAGTTATGCTTCCCTTGGCATGTGGTAGGGAGCATGGTGGGGATTTCACCAAGATAGCTACATGCATGGACGGAGGGTTTCGAGCTGCAATTTGGAGTGCCTTTCACCTGGTATGCCTGGTGTTGGCTAAACGGTAAGGGTGGTGGGCTTGGGATCCTAGAATCCTGAGTGCAAATCCCAATCGGCTCTTCAAATCCCAACCCCAACAAGGTGGGGTTGACTCTGCTGGTCATCCTTCCGAGGTTGGCAAAATGAGTGCCAGCTTGCTGGTACCCTGTGTCGGAGTGCTAACCTATTCAGTATCTGCCAAATAGCCAAGGACCCTGCTTAGGCAGCACCAATGCTCTGCAAAGAGTATGGTCCCAATGGATGGATGGATTCACCTGGTGTGACTCAACTTTGTCCGAGTGACTCGACTCGTCTGATGATTCGACAATTATGTACACCTGTTTAAAAGTAGAGTTTTAAACTGTATTTGTTTGTTTCGATGAAGGAATGGATTAGTATTTACATGGATTAGTAAGTGCTTGGATGGTCAGTGTAAGTGTGATGGGATATACAGCATGTTGCTGTGGAAATTGCAAGGGAAGTGTATAAGAAATGGACAGTGCAGAGGTTTAAAATGTTGAGGAATAGAACAATTCCGAATGGGGAGGAGAAAGGTTTAGTTGGTTCCAGATAATTTTTCGACATGTTTAAGCTCCATTAACTACATTCATAATATAATCGGCGTAAGCCTGGAACTTTGAACACCCTATTCTCCAAACAAATTCTGTTCATACTTCCGAAATCTTCACATTATGTGTTCCACGTATTTGTGCAGGTGATAGTGGATTCAAAAAAATCGAATATAGGTAGAATTTTCAAAGAGGGAATTGATGCCGTCCCAATCTGCAGCGTTTGGAGACAAACCGACAGCCAGGTCCCAGACGATGTGCTTTACTTAAGTAATTCATGAGTTCAGAACGTTCGTTCAACTCAGCATTTACGACTTTTATCCTGACATGTTGTTAATCTGTTGATGGAGGTAATATAGAAATGAAGAATATGTCAAATCATTCGTGTTACTCATCTGGCACTATGTGTCAAGGCCAACAATCTAAATTGACCGGTCTCAAACGCTACCATGGGCACCCAGACATGCCAACAATATGAACGGAGCTGTTGAATGCAGTGTAAAACATCCAAAGAAATTACCGTAACCGAGTATCGTGGTCGGTTCTGTCCCCCATACCCGTTTTTAGACGGGTATCTGCTAGTAATAGAAATGGACGCTCATCAGATGGATAAACAACATCAGCATTTGTTATTGCTTAAACTATTTGGAGAAATTTTGTATCTTTTGACCATGTTGTCATAGCTTTTGTTCCCAGATGAACGCCCTGCAGCCAAAGTTGTCTGGGGGAACTGGAGAGAGCACCTGGATTTGATCCAGGGACCACTTGATCGCCAACTCACATTGCTGAGATGTCAAGGCAGAGTGGCTTTGAGCCACTCCTCTAAATATGGGGGGAGTTCTCAGAGCTTGTTGTCCCGAGAAAGACTCCTGGGTGATCGCCCTGTTTGTGCAATGAAAGCCTTTCTTGTTTAATTCCTCTTGTTAAATTAATGCAACAATGTGCAGCCTAACTTTGAATTATTTTGGGGATCTCTTTTGCGAATTATAAAAACCTAGCAACAGCACACTAGTGTGCTTTGACCTGTATTATATTGTTGTGATGGACAAGTGATACCCGTGATGATGTTTGCATGTGTTTTTCATCAGAAAAGTGATTTTCAAACACCTGTTTACCAGGTTAGTAGTTATACACATAAACATGGGGAAGAGTTGGTAACCAGTTTAGGTTGTGTATGGTAACCGAGTTAATTACTTTCAGGTTCAGCTCATTCAAAAAAGAAAACGAAAAAAACAAAGGAAACTCATTGAGAGCACCAATTTTTCTTTAGTGCTCGTTGTGTTTTTTTCTCCATTACAATTGATTATGGTATTCGAACCTTGATGATTCTTTTGGATATAATTAATGGGTTGATCTATTCATTAAGGGTAGACAAAATTACAAAGAATTGAATTGATAATATATTAAGCTGAGGTACCTACATTATATTGAAGGAGGGTCTATGTTTATAAATTGATCGACAGATTGGTCAATATTTTATATTAGGAATCATAAGCTAACTGTAAGGGGAAAATAAATATACGAGGGAAATCAGCATGGTATTTACATAACCATAATGCAGAAGTAGAAAGAATGACGAGACCAAACAGCAATTATGAAATCAATTAATGGAATTAGGAATTGCACCATGTATTGAAATTGTATTGCTCTCACTGATTAGTAGCTGGAACTGGCCGAAATATAATTGAAGTAAAATGCCTCCACAATCTGTAGAAAGACAAACAAAAGATAAACCAGAATCATGCCTAGTGCAGAAGGCATTAGAGAAATTAATGTTAAGTAGGTTAGATTGTAACAATTATATTATTGAAAAATTGTGCAATGACACCACAACCAGCATTAAATAATACTTATTTTATTTGTTTTCTGAATAATTGGACAGGTGCGGGATTTTTTAAGGGTCATGTGGTACTTCTTGTACCTTTACTTCCCCATTCCCCATTTCAAGATTTTGCAACAAAGTAAGCAGGGTATTTCTGACACTGACTTGGCCTTCATGACCATCTTTCCTCAGGATGGAAGTTCTAAGTTAGTTGGAAATATAAAAAAATAAAAATAGCAACTGCTTTTGAAATGCTTGTGAATGAAACTGTGGATAGTTTCACAAATATGAACGCTAAATGAGTGTAAATGCAAATGGTGACTGTGCAAAATTGAATTGCTTTAGATTTAGTACTTGCTCCACTGGAGGAGCCTGTGATCTTATTGAGTTTGAATGCTGTACATATATCTCAGACAAATCAGAGCACATTACAAGTTTGAGAAGAAAAAAGGGAAAAAATTAAAGAGGAAGGAGCTAACTTTTTAAATTATTCTACAGATGATGGAATATTTTTCTTGATGAAAAGGGATCTTTGGAGTATGGTGGACAAAATTTTTGATTTTTGTTGGACATGTTATTTTTTTATCATAGTACCTTTCAATTGTGACATGACAACATTGCCCCCACTAAAGGCACCCTCACTGATTGCATGACGCTTTGAGAGGAAAATTGCCTCCTCTTTAATGGTACAAACTGAAGAGGCCTTTCTTGCATTGTGCAAATTGGAACCCTGATAAATACTGCCACCATTTATACATGCAACTAGCAAATGAGATGATTGTTTTTGAGTATACATACAATTGAGATGTCTTTAGATTTCAGCATGTCGTTTTGATGTAAAAAAAAAGAAAAGTAAAATTTTGATATAACATGTAATGTAGGTTAAATGCTTCGATAAGAACCTTTGTTAGTCATCTTGAAATGCATGGGCCCACTACGTTTTATTGATTAATTGAATTGTAATCAGTGTTTAACCTTGATTTTGTTTGTTTTGGAGTGTTGAGAGCAGTTGAACTATGCAGTATATGAATTAGTCTAATGAAGCATTGGAAGAACTTCCACCGAAAGATTTGACAATGGGGAGATCCCAGATTTGGGTGATTGGGCATTCAACACGTGATCATGACACGACCTCCTTCCTGAGGAGATAAGTTGAGCATGTTCAAGCAAAACAAACAACTGAAGAGAAGGTTGGACAAGTCAAGCTCTTGCAAGGCAAAGACTTAACATCGCTGTTGCATGGTGCCTGCCTGCCAGAGAAACCCCGAACACACTCGCAAAACCCTGGCTCTGCAGATACATTATGAACTTGCAATGGTCGCACAATGCATAACGAAGGCCCTGAAGGTCCACCTGGTGAGTCATCTGCAATGTGTGCCCAATGGGGTGTGGGGAGGAGGGCTCGTGGCGCCATCACGGCTGCCTCCAACGTGCATAGCTCGCTTTGGTGAATCAAACCTTATTGTACGAACTGCTGCGACGAGGCCGCACATTCTGCTGGGGCTAGATTTCTGGATCACATCTCGAGTCCTCTTCATCTCCTGAAACCCAGTGTCGGGCCCAAGCTCTGACCTGCCAGGATATACCTTCTCTGCAGCTCAATGAGCGCCAAGACTGTTTCCCATTGGGTGCAGCTCTATCTTCACCCTGACCCACTTATCTTCTGGCCTCGAGTAACAAGCCTTTACAACTCATGACAGCTGCTGACAAAAAGGCCTTGAACTCGGTGGAAACACACTCATTAGCCTGACTGGGGTGCTATCAAGATGGCCGTTGTCCTGAATTATTTTCCTATGAGTGCTCGCTGCCATTATTGTGTGTGAAATTGTGTAAGGGATTTCTTTTCTCCTTCAGAAATGGGGTATACTGATCATGTGTAATGTAATTATTCAAATTTGCCCTGATTGGACAAAAAGGGGGGATTTGGAAGAAAAAATAATTCTATTCATTTATTCTGAATTAGATTCACTTGTTGCTGGTACTTTTCTTAATTCAACACAGTACAAAATAAGGTCTTACTTTTGTACCCACTTCCCGACAGTCTTTAGACCTCTGTGGTAATATAAATTAATATACAAGTGAAGTAGAATTGTATCTTACTAAATCTTACGTGCTTTTATCTCAAAGAAATGCAAATAACACTGAACAACAAATTTCAAATTTTTTTTTTACTGGAGATGTGTAAAGTGATTAAGACTAATTTGGGTACGCTGATTTCAAAAATCATAACCGTTTTGCTGTATCACGTCAGGATTTTCAGGAACAGAAATATTCCCATTGCCTAGAAGTCAGGCTTTCAATGAAATTTACATATGTCTTTAACATGTCTATTTCGTACAATTGTTGTTAACTTGTGTTATATTTCTTTCTTTCAGATAAAGATGAGTAGGCGTTCCTGTACCAATCATCCTGACAACTTCTGTTATGTCTGTGGTCGGTATACCAAAAAAGATCAACAGCGAAGTATATCTACAGCAGTGAAAATGAAGGCCGCCTACTTTCACTACTTCGGGTGTAAGGTGGGGGACCAAGAACAGAGCTGGGCACCACACATCTGCTGCACAAGCTGTCACACAACCTTGACTCAGTGGTTGGTGGGCAAGCGCGCGAGCATGCCATTTGCGGTGCCCATGATATGGCGTGAGCCGCAGAATCATCATGATGATTGTTATTTCTGCTGCACAAGCATCGCCGGCTTCAACAAGAAGAATAAAGGTCACATCAAGTACGCTGACTGCGTCTCTGCTCGTAAACCTGTGCCTCATGATGACGAGAACCCCGTTCCAACACCTCCAGCTGATCAGAACATAGCTGTAAGCAGTGGTGAAGAGGATGGTGATGATGAACCTTTTGAACCCGACACTCAAGAATCACACCTTCTGAACCAGGGAGACTTAAATGATCTTGTAAGAGATCTCTCGCTGTCAAAGGCGAAGGCAGAGCTGCTTGGATCAAGGCTGCAGCAGTGGAATCTACTTGAACCTAACACCAAGATATCCTTGTTCAGAGCACGTCACAGAGACATGGCTGAGTTCTTTGAGATGGAAGACACGATGACATTATGCAGTGACATCAACGGTCTGTTGAAAGAACTTGGGTGTGATCACGATCCTGCAGACTGGCGCCTCTTCATCGACTCCGGGAAGAACAGCTTGAAGGCTGTTTTGCTCCACAATGGCAACGAGAAACCATCAGTCCCACTGGCTCACGCGTTCGGCATGACAGAGACCTATGAGACTATGCGGCAGCTGCTTGATTCCATCATGTACAATGACTTCAACTGGCACATCTGCGGAGACTTGAAAGTGGTGGCGCTGTTGTTAGGGCTGCAGTCAGGCTACACGAAATACATGTGCTTCCTTCGTCTCTGGGATAGCAGAGACGACAAGAATCACTGGACGAAGAAAGATTGGGAAGAGCGAAAAGAGCATGTACCTGGTCGACACAACGTGAAGCATGTCGCCCTTGTCGACCCAGCCAAGGTTTTCCTTCCACCACTCCACATAAAGCTCGGCTTGATGAAAAGTTTTGTACGGGCAATGGATCTGAATGGGCGTGGGTTTTTATACCTCAAGGAAAAGTTTGGCAACACCTTGTCGGAGGCCAAGATCAAGGCTGGTGTCTTTGTTGGACCGCAAATCCGACAGATTATGAAGGACGAAACTTTTCCGACAACTCTAAACCCCAAAGAGCTGGCAGCGTGGAGGAGCTTCAAAGCTGTGGACAACTTCTTGGGGAACGAGCGCGCGGACAACTATGAAGAAATAGTGCAGCAGCTGCTGGAGTCCTTCAGGAAACTTGGCTCCAGGATGTCCCTGAAAATCCATTTCCTACACCAGCACCTGAACTTCTTCCCTGACAACTTGGGAGCAGTCTCGGACGAGCACGGCGAGCGATTCCACCAAGAGATTTCACTCATGGAGACGCGTTACCAAGGGCGGCACAACCCGAACATGATGGGCGATTTCTGCTGGTTCCTGCATCGTGAAACTGACACAGAGCAGCACAAACGCAAAGCCAAATGCCTAAAGCATTTTTAATTACATTCTAGTGGAGTTTTTCTGTAATTTCTATAATTTTGAAGCATTCATGATGAAATAAATGAATAAATGAATTTTTGTAAATTTCATTGAAATCCTGACTTCTAGGCAATGGGAATATTTCTGTTACTGAAAATCCTGACGTGATACAGCAAAATGGTTATGATTTTTGTAATCAGCGTACCCAAATTAGTCTAAATCACTTTACACATCTCCAGTAAAAAAATTTTGTTGTTCAGTGATATAATTAACTAACACTTGTCTCTATAATGTATAATTGGCATTTCCCAGCTGCTGAAGAGAAGGACGCCTTGCTGACACGACCTCAACTACAGCAGTAGTTCCAACTGCTTAAAAAAAACAGTGTTCCTTTGTGCAATTCATACA
This sequence comes from Eptatretus burgeri, assembly GCF_056783735.1. Classification (NCBI taxonomy): domain Eukaryota; kingdom Metazoa; phylum Chordata; class Myxini; order Myxiniformes; family Myxinidae; genus Eptatretus; species Eptatretus burgeri. The sequence continues at coordinate 159,806,412 of NC_140961.1, forward strand.
TTGCTTCACATTCTTGGCATCCACTGGTGCACAGTGCTTATATGACCGATCAGTTATTGCTAATCGCTTGTCAAGCCAGCCATTCCTAATCAACAGTTTCATTGGAGTGCTTGCTTGAGTGCTTAAGCCACTTGGCGAATGCTCTCCAAGCTGCTTTGTTGCTTGTTTCAAAGCCATGATAAGTATGTAAGACCTGTCGCTTTGCTGATAGGAATACCAATGTTTGTGAAAATGCAAAAAAAAAGGATTAAAAATGAACTTTCACACTTATAAAAATCGTGCGAATAAATTATTCAATATCAGCTGCTTTTTTCATATCGCTTTCTCACCTGTGTTGCAAGTGGAGCGACCTGCTTTGTGATTTTTTTAAAAGGCGGTTTATAATCAGTGTTTACTGAATCTAATCGATATGAGAAATGGGATTGCATGAGACTCACATTATTATACGTGAAGAAGAAGATTAAGGAGGAAGAGTTTTTGATTAAATGTAAATTGAACCTGGCCCAACTGTCCTCACTTTACGAAACTATATCATCCTGTTTTCAGATTAATAAAAAGATGGCGATCAGAACTCATGTAGAGGGTACCATGATTGCTTGATTTGTGATATCCCCTGAAGGACAATTGTTTCCAGACGGATGCACACAGGCAAGGATGGATGGAAGCAGGGATGGAATCAGGAAAACCAAGACCGAGCACCTTTTGTATTATAGATAAGATTTTGATACACAGCAAAAATACCCATTCTTTCAATGTGGACACATTGATTGGAAATATGCTTCAGGCCCCATGCCACCTGTGTTTGGCCATGCAGTGCGGTGTGGTACCTCAGGAGGTGCGCCACTCCATGAAAGTGAATTTTTTTTTTTTTACACGACATGGCTTTGTTTAACCTTTTTGTGTGATCGTCTTTCATTATCCATCCGTCACTTCGACAGAGATGTATATATATATATATATATATATATATATATATATATATATATATATATATATATATATATATATATATATATATATATATATATATATATACAAAAAATATCATCCATTGACTGTGTGGTCGGAGTTCCGCGATGTTGGTTTGAGCTGTGAAAAGCATACACTGACATTTTGGATTGCGTGGCTTGATATATTTTTTCATTGAATTTCGCTAATTTCCCACTTGAATTCCTCTTTCAAAGAACGCTGTTTAAAGGTAAGTCTTTGTGTTTGTCATTTTGATGTACTTTGTGTGTACATGGATATTTGACGTGCTGCTCCAGCACATGCTCCCATACCTGAACTGACATGTATATTACCACAACGTAGCTTGGAGCAGGCCCTGGTGTGTGTGTACACATAAGCGCACACACATGCATGGCCATAAGGCATAACATTTCAATCTCCTTGCGAACCCCATCTCCTCCCCTCACATTTATCTTTTTTTCTACCCCTCCCCCTACCCCACCCCTCACTGTCTCTCTCTGTCCTCTCCGAGCTCCCCCTTCCAGTAAAACGCTGCACTCTCCTCCCATGCCTTGCTCTCTCTGTCTCCCCCCTCCCTTTTCTTAGCTCCAAACCCCCTCCATGCAACCCTCACTCCTGCAGTATATCACGACGTGTAGTGAGGAATCACTCTCCCCCACTTCTTCTCTCTCCCCTTGTTCCAACCTCCCCTTCTTGCTCGCCCCTCCTCCTCTCTTCTCCCTCTGCCTCATCACTCTTCTCTCTCCTCCATACCCTCTCTCCTCCTCCATCCCCACTACCTCCTCACTCTCCCCTCTGCTCCCTCCCCTTTGCTCCTTCTCCCCCCTCCTCTCCCTTTCTCCTCCTCCTCTTTATTTTGCAGGAATATGGCTCCTACAAAAAGAAAGAAATGTACAAGATGCAAACTCGACAAAACATGACTTGCAAAACCTGCATGGAGAGCACCCTCAAAAGCTCCTCAACAGCAAGAAACAAGATGAGAGGAAAACACAGCAGGAATGGCTGCAACAATAGGGACCAACCCTGGAAGGAAAAAAGAAAAGTCTGCCTTCTCCTCAAATCCAGCCTTGGATTTTGGTTCTGATTCTTTAGTTGCTTTACCTCAATGTCCATTACGTGCAGGCACTGTGATGCAATGAAATGGACAGGAAAAACCCCAGGGATATGCTGCAACAGTGGCAAGGTTCGACTGTCCGAAATGAATGCTCCTCCTGAACCTTTTCATACATTGTTGACAGTCAAGACGAAAAATTCAAGACGATTCCAAAGCAACATCAGAAGATACACCTTCTGCTTCAACATGACATCTTTTGGCAACATAAAAATAAGAGATCAGAAAATGTGGCTGCATGGCCACATTTAAAGTGCAGGGTCAGGTTTATTATCAGATTGGTAGTTTATAGCCACCACCAAAGAAAGACAAAATTCCTGCAGATCTACTTCACTGGAGAAAATACAAAACAGGCCGAACAATGTCATTCAAACCAAGCTGGAGGTGGTGATGCAGTTGCAAAAAGATGCTCCACAAGGAAAACAATGATGATCAGCCTCAAGTGTGCTATGGAGAAGATGACAACGGGATACAAAATTTCGTTCATTCAGACAAAACTCCAGCTGGGGAGCATGAGCGGCACTTCAATGCACCCTCCACATCAGAAGTGGTTGTCGTACAAGCTGGTGAACAACATAACGATCGAGACATTGTGCTACAACTCAGAAACAACTCCCTCCAGAGAATTGCTGAGATGCACCAATAATGTGATACACTTCAGTGTGTTCTCGTTTTCTTTTTTTTTTCTTTTTTTTTCACTCTCACTCTCACTCTCACTCTCACTCTCACTCTCACTCTCACTCTCACTCTCACTCTCACTCTCACTCTCACTCTCACTCTCACTCTCACGCACACTCTCACTCTCACACACACACACACACACACACACACACACACACACACACACACACACACACACACACACACACACACACACACACACACACACACACTTAAAATTCCCTCCAGCGAAGTGAAGGGTGGTATTTGCTAATCCTTAAAAAAGAGAAATAGTACGCACCTGTTACGTTGGAATACTCGCCAAATGTACACTTGATGCAATCGTAGCAACAAAATGGTTCACCTTTTCGAACAATCTTTCTTGTGCCATGTTTACAAGGGTCACTGCAAATCGATTGGGGAATCTGACAATGAAATCGACAAATAAGATTTGAAAAAAAATCATACATTGATGACATGTTCAAGTCGTTCAAGATTTCCGTGACTGCATGTGTGTTACCTTATTCCCGCCATGATTCCAAACAACCATGTTTGTCTTGATATGAAGTTGTTTGGCCTTTGCTGCTGTGGAATCGAACCCTCCCACGAGCTGGAACCGTAATCCACCTGTGCTGTCCGGTTGCCAGTTTAAAACTTCATAAATAGCAGGAGGGTCTCCATTCTCATCAAAACTCATCAATTCACCAAGATTGTTTTCAAAGTAAACATTTCGAAGGTAGAACAACAACTGAATGGGATTTACATTGAAACAAAAGGATGTGGCAGTATTTAGTCCCCTCACATTTTATTTTCACAGAAAGTACAAGAACAGAAGTATTTCTTTGGATTATAGACAAAAAGAAGCAGAGGAAGATGGTGTACAGAATTATCATATATCAGTATAAAAGCCCATTAAAAAATTTTAGTTTGTGATTATTATACTCGCTGAAGGAGAGGGTATTGCATTTGGGTCCGTTTGTCTGTTTTGTAGTTTGCTTGTCCACACAGAAATTTAGTGTTTTTCTCCGCAACCGCTTGTCCGATTGACACAAAATTTTCACCATATATATATGAGCGACTACTCATGCAGAATTTGTTTATTTTAATTATGATGTCATATGTCACGTGGTTTGGCAGCCGTATTTGATTGAAGGAAAATTATTTTTTTTAATTCCCTCCATTGAACCGCTGAATCTATCGATGTGAAACTTCAAATTTATGATGTAGTAGTGATGCAGAATAAATGTTTTCAAATGTAACCTGATCAGATGCATGGTCTGGCAAACAGAATTGTTGATTTTTTTTGAATCTGCGTTATTTTTTATTTTTTGAATAAGGCTCAATTGGATGAGCCTGGATGGGTTTGTTGTTTGAGGGGTAGCAGTTTAAATCCAAGTCCAATCAAGACTTCATCTTCCTGATGACTTCATCTTTGCTTTTTGGTTGTTTGGGTTCCTTCTGTTGACTCCAATGCAGTACCTGTTTTATTTAGTCTTCCATTTGATTTTTTCATTACAAATTTGCTGCCAGAAGAGTTGGCTCATACCATGTCCTTCTCAAGACTGTGTGTTGTAAGTGTTCTGTGAATACCATCTAGTTTTACTCTGGCTGCCTGGCAGTCAAACAAAATTGAAAATCATTCTAAACAGGAAACTTACTGTTTTTAAGTACGTCATAAAGGGCACAAGCAACAGGCACAAATAACTAAAAATGTATTGTGTTACATTTGGTGATGAAATAGCTACTTTGGAAAACGTTGGTAAAAACTGGATGGTGCTTTCCTTTTCGAAGAGGACACATAACTCCTTGTCCGAATCAGGGAAGAGCAAGTCCATGGCACTGTCCACGCAGCTGTCACCATCATTTACAGCCTCCTCCACACAAATTATGTCATCCTCTGTGCCGTCCATGTTGTTGGAGATGCAGCATTTCAGAAATGCTTGTTGATGATATCCGACAGTATCTCCTCATACACCTTGACGATCCAGCTGCAGATCATTGGAAGGTCCGCCTTTCTCATCCTCCCACGTTGGTCAAATGACCAACAGAGATAAGTTTGTTCACTGCAACAACATTGTTGCAACACATTTTTAATCCTTCTCCTATAACCCCAGATGATGGTGAAAGGCTTATTCCTGTTGTAGCCTTTGGTTATACCATTTGTGCCCCAATTTTTTAATGTACCAAAGAGTTTCTTCGACCCCGAGGAGTACTACACCACCATTTAGAATTTATAAATATACAGGGTGGGGCAGAGAAACGGGCGATTTTAAAATCTCAGGAATTAAATAAACATTTTGCATTTGCCAAATTACAAATATTCCGTTTTAAAGTACCAACCATTTATTTATTGAATATCACATCCTCGAGGTGACCTCAGTCTCTGCACAAGCATTCCTCTCGTCTTCCACGCATGTTTCCCATGACATGGCATAGCATCTCCAAAGAAATTCTGGCAATTTTTGGACGAAGTCTTTCTTTCATCTCTTCAATATTGTATGGGCGATGAGCATACACTTTGCTTTTTAAGTGCCCCCATAAAAAAGTCACATACTAACAGGTTTGGGGACCTTGGAGGCCAAGTAACATTACTATTCCTGGAAATGATGGGGTTATGAAAAAAGTAGTCGTGCGGCGGCTATCGACAATCTGGCGGCATGAGACGTCACACCATATTGTTGAAACCAACTGGCCTCATTCACGAGAGGAAATCAAGTAGCTAGTTAATCAGTTAAAAAAAGTTGTGATCGTGTTGGCAAGGCAAACATCGGTTTTTTTAATCTGCCATCTTTCTGCCCCACCCTGTACTAGCAAATACAACCAGTTACTTCACTGATGGGAATATTAAGGGGGGATAAGGGAGAGGAGGGAGGAAGAAGGGAAGGGAAGGACAGAGGAGGGAGGGAGGGAAGGAAGAGAGGTGAAGGAGGAGGGAGAGAATAGGGGTAGGGAGCGAGGAGGAGTGAGGAAGGAGTGAGCGAGAAAGGGGCGAAGAGTGAGGAAAGGGGGGAGGGTGAGGCAGTGTAATGCCTCACTGAACATCCATCTACACTCCTGGAGGGGGGGGAGTGAGGAGGATGGGTGATAGAGGAGGGGAGGAAGTGGGGAAGGGGAGGGTTGGGAGAAGGTATGCATGAGGGGAGGGGTTCTCAACTTGTGTTTGGCAGTGGGACTTGTGGAGAAGGGAGAGCAGGGGGAAGTATAGGATTGAATGAAATGGGGTATGTTAAAACAGCACCTTAATACAGCATGTGAGGACTGTTGGAAAATGTCCATGGGGTGGAGAGAGGAGGGGCTTGGGAGGAGGTAAGCATGAAGGGAGGTAGAGGAAAGGAGGTGTGCATGATGTCCTTGGGGTGGAGAGGGGAGAGTGCTTGGGACAAGATATGTATGAAGGGAGGTGGAGAGATGGAGGTGTGCATGATGGGAATGGAGGCAGCACAAGGGGAGGTGGAAGGCAGTGTTAAGGGTGGGAAAGGGAAGGGTGATAAAATGTGCCCAAAGAGCAACGTTTTGTTTTTAACCACCAGGTTCCCTATAAAACTGGGCGAGAGAATTTATAACCCATGCCATCTACCTAGCAAATGTCTGCCTGCCTGTATGCACACATACTCACACTTGCATAAACCTTTCACCCCTCCAGTCGGCTCACTCCAAATCTTATTCATTCATGCTGCAGCCCCTCATCAGAGGAGGCTTTTCTGTTAAGAAGTCTGTTAAGAAGTGGACTGAACTTTTCTCCTTCCATACCATAAATTGTACGTGATCCAACAAAGTACCCAAAGGATTTCAGTTTTGATGTCCTTCTGTGCTGGGAGAGATTTTACACATTTGCTCTTGAAATATGTATGCTACAATCCTTCAAAATTATGCTGATTGCTGCACAAAAGCTGAAAATGATTTCCACCTGGAAATACATCGACCTGAGAAACTGTGGCATCAGCATTTGAAAATGACATAGAGCTGTGTCTCACCGAACACTACATAAAGAACTAAAATTCTCCATGTATTTCAGAGATCTGGAGCAAGAGTGTGTTCTTATTTTCAGATCACTCCATATGCATATATGTATTTGTTTGTTGAATAAATGTTTCAAATGTACAGAAGGACTTAAGAATTTCTTCAACAATTGGCGAGCCAGACAGGAGCATAAAACTCAGAGGAACGTGGTTGCAGAGTGGGCTGATGTTAAGCACGAGCTCACAGACCAGATACGGTGAGAGACATTGATCTTTGTGGGTGAATGCGTGTTGTCAGCTCGTCGTGCACCTCGTTCTTTCTTTGGAAAGGTTAACATGCTTCAAACAAGAATCTGAGCATTTATAGATTTGAGTTCTTTCTGTTCAGTGGTTTCTGTTTATTGTGGAGAATAGAAGTATTGTTTAAAAGGGTTGGAGTCCCCAAGAGTCTTGATCATGCTAAATGGTCCATTATAATATTGTTTATTGACTACACTGGCACTGTTTCAGTGTATACCTGAATACAATATTGTTTAACAGTTTTTGAGTCCTCTGGTGGCGATATTGGCACTTTCAGTGTATGCCTGGATAAGGTGTTGTTTATCAGAGGTGAGAATAGGGTGTTGTTTAACAGAGGTGAGAATAGGGTGTTGTTTAACAGAGGTGAGAATAGGATGTTGTTTAACAGAGATGAGAATAGGGTGTTGTTCAAGAGGTGAGAATAGGGTGTTGTTTAACAGAGGTGAGAATAGGGTGTTGCTTAACAGAGGTGAGAATAGGGTGTTGCTTAACAGAGGTGAGAATAGGGTGTTGTTTAAGAGAGGTGAGAATAGGGTGTTGTTTAACAGAGGTGAGAATAGGGTGTTGTTTAACAGAGGTGAGAATATGGTGTTGTCTAACAGAGGTGAGAATATGGTGTTGTCTAACAGAGGTGAGGATAGGGCATTGTTCAACAGAGTTTGGAAGTTGAGAAATAGTGTTGTTTTTGAGTTGGAATTGTTTCCAGCTTGGGATTGAGGTTGGAAATGAGAGAAAACTGTGTATTGTTTTGCATAAGAGCTCTTGTATGATTATTTCTTTCCTGTCTGGATCTATACAAGTTGTATTTGCATTGCAAAGTGTACTCAGTGGGATTTTGTTTGAGTTTTGAATGATTTTTTCCGCTCACTAAGTTTATGAAGATGGGGAACCACCTTGGAAAGTTAACCAATAAAATGTTATCTGAGAAAGGTACACCAATTCGGTGCATGTTTGAAAATTATGGGGCAGAATCAATATGTGATGTTGGTTAGTGGTCCAAGTGGATGTAGGGAAATGGAAAAGTTTCCAGAAGAAGGTGCCTTTGAGAAAAGCAGGATTGAAAACTTTAAAACAGAATTGGAACAAAAAGAGAAAAAAAAGGGAGACTGGCTAACGAGGTTAATTGGAAAACATTTATGATGTGGAACTCAAAAAACAGGAATCGGGAGGAAAAAATCCAAATTGGCAGGGTTATGTGTCAACTTTGCCTCAGTGTGAAAAGTGAGACAGGGAAATGCCCGAGGGTAGTGGAATAAATGTGAATTTAAGATGTTTGAATATGGTCAGGAAATAAAATAACATATATAAAACATAAAATGAATAAATAAAATAAGGTTCAAAGATATAAAGTGTTGAAGCTGGGGATATTATTTGACCTTGTTTGGCCTTGAGTGCAGGCGAGGCTGACATGGGAAGATAATTTTTCAGCCGTCAAAAGGTAAAAAAAAAAAATAAAAAAAAACAATAATTATGTGATTATGGTGTGTTATCTGGTTATATTTTCTCCGTTCTGGTAAATGTGAATCTGTGAGAATAAAATTGACTGTCACAACTCGTGCAGAAAGTGGAAAATCTCTCGAAGGCAAAATTGAGCAGGCAGTGTGAGTATTCATCACGAGCTTGGGCTTTACCTGTGTGTGTTTGGTGGAGCGAGCTATGGGGTAATGAGAATTGCAGGCAGGAAAATAGATAAAATTCTAGGTTATTAGGAAGATTACGAGAAGTTTTTGAATGACTGGCAATACAATGGTATTATCAATACTGTAAAAAGAAAAGTTACGGCATTCGGATTTATACAAGAATCCTCCATGTGAGACAATTTCAAAGATATTTTCATCTACAATTGATATATGCCATGAGTATTGGCCAGAATTAAATTGAATTGTCCGTCTCATATTTTAGCAAAGAAATAAAATTAAATGAAATAATTGACCATGTTATTTGGTGAGCATGACAGATGAGTGTGGTGGTGGATTTTTGCATGTTGGATTTCCCCAGTGCAGGGATTGTATAGAGTGCTTTGATTCTGTGTGCCAACAGGGAATTGTGGGAAAACTCTCTTAATGCAAATCCTTGTAATAATACATCACTCGTGGAAAGAAGCATGTAATATGTAATGAGATGTAATACATCACATCTCAGAAACAGCTTGAAGGAAGAAGTGACCCCCCCATTCAGGATTCGGACTGTATACGGGTGGTCGTGATCGATTTTTAAGTCTATTCGGATTGTTTTTTTTCACTGCGGAAAATGTCATTTAGTTTGTCATTTTAAAACCCTTCTATTTATTAAATTGCGAGTGAGCTACGAGTTAGCAGTTATGTGGTCATCATGGTAATGCAGAGATTGATGATGCTGCTTCACCGGTTAAAAACCCAATAAAAAAAAAAAAAAACATTTAAATGTCTCGATAATAGATATGTAACTGGTAATTTACAAAATTTGGTATCTTTTTATTTGAGTGCCAGGTTGGTTTACAGTTGGGGCAAGTGAGGGCATAACCTTCGTTTAAATGGATGAGGGTCAGGAAATATAATGTGGTGGATTGTATAGTTGTTCATGTTGTCATGATTTTGGGAAGGTAAACGTAGCCAACACAAGTGTGTACAATATTATGAGATGGTATGCCAGGCGTTCTGTGAAAAAAGTATGAAAAGTGCCCTAAAATGGTTAAAAAAATTATAATTAAAAAGTTTAGTAAATATGACGTTGTATACAGTATACTTTACTGCATTGTGGTGTACTGCGTCGTGTCGATGCCCAATGATAAACTCGTTATACATATGTGACGTTCAGTGACTGAAAATCGTCAATAAAATATATCAGGAACGATTCTCTGGTAATTTGGAAGAAGATTCACTTAGTCTGCATCCAATAAGGTCAACAAGGGCCCTTCCCATTTGTCCACTGATCAGTATTGTGTAACTAATCAGGGCTTAATATGGTGCAACAGTAGGGTGTTGGAAGTGGGAGGCGTTTAAATACTCGTTCTTGTGGCTAAAATATGCCATAATTACTGTTGGTCCATAATAGATTAATGGTCTGCAAGCAACCGCATTGAGTGCTCATTATAAAGTACCTTTAATACATCTACATTGAGAGTGTGCCATACCTCGGATGGACGGAGGTGAATGCATTGTTGTCCTAGTATTTCACAAGCAGGGTGATTCATTAATATGTACGGCAGCTTGAAGGTTAATAATGGAATGTGTTGAAATCATGAGGCGAGTTTTGTGAGTCGGTGAGTTATCGCAGAACGCAGAACATCTTTATAGTTGTTGAGGAACTCTGGGAAAGGAACGGAACAGCGTTTGGCACTTCCCTTGCACAAGTCTTCTTGGGTTGCTTTCTGCAGCTACTTTGGGTGGAGGAGCATGGGAGGGTTCAATTACATTTATATAATACCAGCCACCTGGTGTAATTGATTAGGTGAGAGCTGATTGGCTATTCCCTCCATTTACGTGTGAAAGATGTGGGTGGGTCTTTCTTTATTAGTTAAGAAATCTAAAGATTTCGTAAGTATATTGATGACGTCCGTCATCTGTTTGTGTGTTTGTTTGTAGGCACGATAACTCGAGAACAGAAGAAGCAATGTCAAATTACACCACGTGATTCAGGAGGGTGATGGCTGGTGCTGGTTAGATTTTGGTCAAAATTGGTCAAAGGTCAAGGTCAAGGTCACAGTGAGGTCAAACATTCGATTTTTGATGGTTTGGTACAGAATAATCGTAGAAACTTCTGGTTTGCGTCGCTACCTTCTCGAGAGACAGCTTTTGTTAGACAAGGTCAGAGGTCAAGTTGACGATTTCGTAAGTACCAGTCTATGACTGCTTGTTACTTACGAAATCTAAATATTTCGGAAGTATATTGATGACTTCCGTCGTGTGTGTGTGTGTGTGTGTGTGTGTGTGTGTGTGTGTGTGTGTGTGTGTGTGTGTGTGTGTGCGTGTGTGTGTGTGTGTGTGTGTGTGTGCGTGTGCGTGTGTGTGTGCGTGTGTGCGTGTGCGTGTGTGTGCGTGTGTGTGCGTGTGCGTGTGGTGTGGTGTGGTGTTTAGGTGTGTGGTGTGGTGTGGTGTGGTGTTTAGGCACGATAAGTCGAGAAGGGAAGAAGCGACCAATGTCAAGTTACACCACATGATTCAGGAGGGTGATGGCTAGCGCTGATTAGACTTTGGTCAAAATCGGTCAAAGGTCAAGGTCACAATGAGGTCAAACATAATTCTGTAAATTCATGTGGAGAAATGGAGTATTTTTTGCTTCGGTCAACGTTACGAGTTCGTTTTAATTTCGATTTTAATTTTGTCTTGGGTTTTTGCGATCGCTGAGGACGCTTATAACTCGGTTGTCGAAATTCTGGTAAAAATCGGATGTTTTGGAGACGTTTTAAGATTGTAGAAAAAAATATTTCACTCGCCGCGTCACGGCTCGTCACGTGGTGCAGCGCGCTCGAGCAGAGGCGTCGTTGAGTCACGTAAAGGTTTTGCGTGTGCGCGCTGACGGTGTTTTCGATAAAGATGGTGTTTAAAAGTCATTTTTTATCCCAATAAAGGTTATCGTCGCATGCCTGACTCGCTAAGCCATCGGATTATGTAAAGAATGTTGGTGGATGGCCCAATATTACAGTTTTGTGACTGGTAAAATAATATTAAATAATTGCGTGGAGAAATGGAGATTTTTGCTCTGGTCGACGTTACGATTTTTGATGGTTTGGTACAGAATCATCGTAGAAACTTCTGGTTTGCGTCGCTACCTTCTCTAGAGACAGCTTTTATTAGACAAGGTCAGAGGTCAAGTTGACGATTTCGTAAGTACCAGTCTATGACTGCTTGTTTATATATTAACCGATTTTGACGTTTGCATGTGGTACATAATTGAGAGCCTCATTGGTGTGCATTGCTGTTTACACTGTTGCTGATGATTCACAAATAAGTGATGAAACCGGTCCGCTAGCTGAGGGGAGTTTATAGAATTTGGATTGTCATGTGTGTACTATGTCTGAACGTCTTTGTTGTTGTTGAGGAACTCTGGGAAGGGTTTAAAACAGTGTTTGGCACTTACCTTGCGCAAGTCTTCTTTGGTTGCTTTTGCAGCTACTTTGGCTCGAGGAGCATGGGAGGGTTCATTTACATTTATATATCTTCGATTATATAATTTGAAGTTTTTGTTTGTTTGTTTGTTTCTTTGTTCGTTTGTCTGCACACGCTAATCTCCTGAACGGTGAAAGATAGGAGGAAACGGCTGAAACAAAAAAATATTGTGACAGGCCCCGGAAAGGTTATAGTCTAGGTGGCGAGGATGCCTCGGCCGGGGAGAGAGCGTTTCCCCCTCACCAACCCGCTTATGCTATGCACACGCAAATCTCCTGAACGTTGAAAGATAGGAGGAAACCTCTGACACAAAAAATGTCTGGACAGGCCCTGGGAAGGTTATAGGCAAGGTGGTGAGGCCCCTCGTCCGGGGTGGGGGGGGTGTTTCCCCCTCACACAACCCACTTGGGCTATGACTGCTGTGGCCCAATTGGGAAATGATACTGGGCTCATGTCAGACCAATGTACAGAAGATTAAATTCATTAAAAAAATAACCTAGGCAATGCTGGTTGCATTCACCTCATGTGTGTGCGTATATATATATATATATATATATATATATATATATATATATATATATATATATATATATATATACATATATATATATACATATACATATATACACATATACATATATACACACACACACACGTACAAACTGATAGGTGACATGGGTGGTCGCTACATAATTGCATACTCTTCATGCAGTTTTTGACGGATCGGGCTGAAACGTTTTGACAAAGAGGGTGATTATAGTGCGCATAAAAGCCCGGAAGCAGATTTTTGATTTTCGAAAAAAAAATATTTTTTGGAATTTTTCAAAAAATTTAAAGTCCCGTTGCAAGGCAACTTTGGTGTCCATAGCAACGGTGCTCAAAAGCATACAACTAGATCCTGGTATGAACGTACCTGTCAAGTTTCATCAAAACTGGTTGAATCCTCTGGCCTCCACAGCTGTCTATTACATACAAACAAACATACAAGCCGGTAGGTGACATGGGTGGTCGCTACCTAATTGCGTACTAGTCATGCAGTTTTTGACGGATCGGCCTAAAATATTTTGACAAAGAGGTTGATTATAGTACACATAAAAGCCTGCAAGCCGATTTTTGATTTTCGAAAAAAATTATTATTTTTTGATTTTTCAAAAATTTCTAAGTCCCTTTCCTAAGCAACAGTGGTGTCCATAGCGACGGTGCTGAAAAGCCAAGCATTAGATCCTGGTACGAACCCACCTGTCAAGTTTCATCGAAATCGGTTGACTCCTGTGGCCTCCAGAGCTGTCCATTACATACAGACAGACATACAGCCAGACGGAAAAAGTGAAAATAAGGGTACTCTAGCGACCACCCAACAAGCCGGTAGGAGACATGGGTGGTCGCGACATAATTGCATACTTGTCATACAGTTTTTGACGGATCGTGCTGAAAATTTTGGCAAAGAGGTTGATTGTAGTGCGCATAAAGGCCTGGAAGCAGATTTTTTATTTTCGAAATTTTTTTTTTTTTTAGGATTTTTCAAATATTTCAAAGTCCCGTTGCTAGGCAACGGTGGGGTCCATAGCAACGGTGCTCAAAAGCATAGAACTAGATCCTGGTATCAACCTACCTGTCAAGTTTCATCAAAATCGGTTGACTCCTCTGGTCTCCAGAGCTGTCCATTACATACAAACAAACATACATACATACATACAAATATACAGACAGACGGAAAAACTGAAAATAAGAGTAATCTAGCGACCACCCAACAAGCTGTTAGGCGACATGGGTGGTCGCGACATAAGTGCATACGAGTCATTCAGTTTTTGACGGATCGGGCTGAAAATTTTTGACAAAAAGGTTGATTATAGTGCGCATAAAATCCTTGAAGCCGATTGTTTATTTTCGAATATTTTTTTTTTTAGGGATTTTCCAAAAATTTCAAAGTCCTGTTGCTTGGCAACAGTGGTGTCCATAGCAACGGTGCTCAAAAGCATACAAGTAGATCCAGGTATGAACCTACCTGTCAAGTTTCATCAAAATCGGTTGACTCCTCTGACCTCCAGAGCTGTCCATTACATACAAACAACATACAAACATACAGACAGACGGAAAAAGTGAAAATAAGGGTACTCTAGCGACCACCCAACAAGCCGGTAGGCGATCGCTATATAATTGCATACTAGTCATACAGTTTTTGACGGATCGGGCTGAATTTTTTTGACAAAGAGGTTGATTATAGTGCGCATAAAATTGCGGAAGCCGATTTTTGATTTTCGAAAAAAGATAATTTTTAGCATTTTTTCGAAAATTTCAAAGCACCGTTGCTAGGCAACGGTGGCGTCCATAGGAACAGTGCTCAAAAGCCTACAACTAGATCCTGGTCTGAACCTACCTGTCAAGTTTCATCAAAATTGATTGAATACTCTGGCCTCCGGAGCTGTCCATTACATACAAACAAACATACAAGCCGGTAGGCGACATGGGTGGTCGCAACATAATTGCATCCCAGTCATACAGTTTTTGACGGATCAGGCTGAAAATTTTTGACAAAGAGGTGGATTATAGTGCACATAAAAGCCTGAAAGCCGACTTTTGATTTTCGAAAAAATATATTTTTTAGGATTTTTCAAATATTTTAAAGTCCCGTTGCGAGGCAACGGTGGTGTCCATAGCTATGGTGCTCAAAAGCATACAAGTAGATCCAGGTATGAACCTACCTGTCACGTTTCATCAAAATCGGTTGACTCCTCTGGCCTCCAGAGCTGTCCATTACATACAAACATACAGACAGACAGAAAACGTGAAAATAATGGTACTCTAGCGACCACCCAACAAGCTGGTAGGCGACATGGTTGGTCGCTACATAATTGCATACTAGTCATACAGTTTTTGACGGATCAGGCTGAAAATTTTTGACAAAGAGGTGGATTATAGTGCACATAAAAGCCTGAAAGCCGACTTTTGATTTTCGAAAAATTTTTTTTTTTTAGGATTTTTCAAAAATTTCAAAGTCCCATTGCTAGGCAACGGTGGTGTCCATGGCTACGGTGCTCAAAAGCATAGAACTAGATCCTGGATTGAACCTACCTGCCAAGTTTTATCAAAATCGGTTGACTTATCTGGCCTCCAGAGCTGTCCATTACATACAAACAAACATACAAACAAACAAACTTACATACAAGCCGGTAGGCGACATGGCTGCTCGCTCTAGATGGAAAGCTGGCCGACGCGACTCGCCGATATTCCTGTACATGCTATCAATCAATTTAGCACAATAAATATGATAAATCACAGCCCTCTTAGTTTGCGTCCAGAAACCCGCCTTGTGAAATTTCAGGCATGTTTCCAAAGAGACTAACAAATGGCAGCCCTAGTAATTCCATTTATCTATTCGCTAAAGATTTTATATTTTTTACATGATGCTGTAAGACATTCTCCTTGGGCACAAAAAAACAAGGCCTCCAGAGCTGTCCATTTCATACAAACAAACATACAGACAGAAAAAGTGAAAATAAGGGTACTCTAGCGACCACCCAGCATACAAACATACACACAGATGGAAAACTGAGAATAAGGGTACTCCAGCGACCACCCAACATACATATATATACATACATACATACATACATACATACATATATTCGTCACCATCGGGACCGAGAAAAAAGTGACGACTTAGAAATGTGACGACTTGCGCGTATGCGAACATTCATGATGACTGTGGGGTGAAGGATGAAGTCGCGTGTGGCCTGGACACATATGTGTGAGAGCCGGCTATTGTACCAAAAGGAAAACACAATCCTCGGGGCATAGGTGGGGGTGAGTTGGTGAGTTGGAAAGTGATCAAGCAAAGATGGAATTCATGAATCAGTTTATCAAAAGTAAAGATAATGAACAACTCTGTAAGACAACTCGTATACCATCGGTGATGGTATGGTGACAAATTACATGACACACAGTCATCGTGGTGATGATTACCACTCAATGCCCATGTGTAAGTGAGTGCGGTAATGTACAAAACAAGTCAATATAAAACCATGATCGGACTTCAACACTAAGCTCGATCGATCCTTTACTTCTTCGCGAAGTAATCCGTTATGTTTGACTGCCTCAAACTCTTGGGCATCTGGTGCATGAGAAAGGATTCAAACCGGTCATTGTATTCCATGATGTTGGCTGGGCAATCCTCCACCAAAAGACAGTATTGGCCGAATATTTGGCCGAATCGGCCGAAACCGAATATTTGGCTGAGCCGACATTTGCCGAAACCAGATGATGAGCGCGTCAGACATCTTCAAAGGACACACATTTCACACTTCCCACTGGCCTCACGATCTTCTCCACTTGTCCAAATATCTTGCCCTTATTCTTCAAGATATCAATCAATGTCTGCCGTTTGATGTCCAACTTCTCAGCTATGTCTGTTTTCTTCATCAGTGGATTTGCCCTGCCTTCCCGTATTCGTTCCAACAAGCCATGCCCGGAGGTCGATGATTGATGGAGGTGAAGTCAGAGAGCAGATGGAAGAATAGTGAGGTTCAAGGCGACATGAGTAGTGAGAGGCCACAGTTGGTGGGAGATGTGGCTGTGACAGAGGATCTCACTTTGCTCTCCTCTCGGCATGACAAAATGACTGCGACATTCTCGTGTTGTGCTATAAATTTGTCTGCATGCTGGCCAAGATTCTGACCACGTCCTTGTTAAAGTGGACATCTCTCTGGCTGTTATCAGAGAACCACCTCACCGCCGTCAAGTCTGGCATTTCACTCAAGCCGACTGGCAGGGTCTCCGAGCAGCCATCAAACTTACAGACTGGTCCCCTATCCTATTTCTCAAACATCAACTCATCCTGGGAATTCTTTCAAAGAAACTTGCTCTCCCTCATGCACAGATTTATCCCCTCTCGTGTTCAGTTGTCTTACCCTTCCTCCCGCCCTTGGTTTACTGAAGCTTGTGGCAAGGCAGTTGTCCTGAAACAACTTGCCTTTGCCTCATGGAAAGCAAACCCAACTGAGGGCAATCTCAGTTCTTTCCACAAAGCTCGGAACAAGTGTGTATCTACCCTCAGGAGAGCCAGAAAACATCTTTCTCATCTCAAGTCTGAACTCTCAAACCTCTCTCTCTCCTCAAAATCCTGGTGGCGTTTAATCAAATCTGTTTCTGGTGTATGTTCCCCCTCCATCCCCTGCCTTACCTCAAATGGCCGCACTGCGGATTCCACACGTGATAAAGCTGAATGTCTAAACTCGGTGTTTGCAGCTAAATCTTGTGTCCTAAACCCATCACTATCTCTACCCACTTTACCCAGTCGGACCCAACTGACCCTGGACACTGTATCCTTTTCTCCTGACATGGTGGAGAGCTTGCTTTCAAACCTCGAGTCAGATTATGCAACCGGTCCAGAAGGCATCAGCCCACGTGTCCTCAAAGCCTGCTCTTCTGCTCTTGCTCACCCCCTCTCTGTTCTATTCACCCTCTCATTTGCCCAAGGTCATCAGCCATCTGCTTGGAAATCTGCTAACATCACTGCCCTGCATAAAAAAGGTGCAAAAACAGATCCCTGTAACTACAGACCAATCAGCCTTCTCCCAATCATCAGCAAGGTGGAATCCATCATCGCTTCAGACATGAAATCCTTCCTCTTCTCCAATGGCTTGATTTCCAATCATCAATTTGGTTTCAGACCAGGTCACTCGACCCTGGATATGCTGCTTCTGCTCTCCCATCAATGGATGGAGGTCCTCAATGCCAGACAGGAAATCAGAGCCGTATCCCTGGACATATCACGTGCTTTTGACACAGTCTGGCACCCTGCACTACTCACCAAACTCTCTTCCCATGGTATTCAAGGCCATCTCCACTCATGGCTCGCAGACTTCCTCTCCTGTCGCAGTCGACGTGTGGCCCTAAATGGAGTTCTTTCATCCCCTCTTCCTGTGCAGGCTGGAGTTCCTCAAGGTAGCGTTCTGGGCCCTGTTCTTTTTCTGGTTTTCATCAATGATCTCTGACTCTCTGGAAAATCCTCTATTTCTCTTCGCCGACGACTCCACCCTCTGCCGTACCATCTGTCATCCCTCAGACCGGCAAGCAGCAGCTTCTTCGCTCACTGCAGAACTGGATAAAATCACAAACTGGTCCAACACGTGGAACATGTCTTTCAATCCAGACAAATCTCACACTCTCACGATGTCTCTTCGAAAGGACCGTTTAGAAAACCCCCCCATCCACTTTCTCAACAATCCTCTGGAAGAAGTCTTTTCTTTCAAGCTTCTGGGTCTCACTATCTGCCATGACCTTTCCTGGGAAAGTCACATTTCCAACCTCGCCTCAAAAGCCAGTCGCCGACTGGGAATCCTCCGTCGTGCAAAGTCCTTCCTCAGCCCTCTTGAGCTCCTGACCACTTACAAAGCTTTTGTCCGTAGCCTGATGGAGTACTGCTCTCCCCTCTGGGCTGGTGCTCCTGCCTCCCACCTTTCTCGGCTTCACGCTGTCGAAACCAGGGCATTTAAGATCATCGGCATCTCCCGCAATGAAGCTGAGTCTTTGGGCCTCTCACTCAATCACCGCAGGTTGGTCGGTGGTCTTTCTGTCTTCTACCGACTCCTCTCCAGCCTTGCCCCCCTTGCTCTCTCTGCGATTTGTCCCCACCACATTTCCACAGGGCGCTCAAGGTCCGCCAACAACCCCCTTCTGGTAAAACTACCAAAATCACGAATCACTGCTCATCTTCACTCTTTCATTCCTCTTTTTTCCCGCCTTTGGAATAAACTTCCTCACTCTATTCTTTCCCATTCTTCCCTCCAGGCTTTCAAAACAGCTGTTCACCACCACCTCTTATCTTCCCCCATCCAAATCCTCGATCTTTTCTACCCCCGAGAATCCACCCAAGCCCACTTCCTTCAATTCCCCTGCTTTCCTTCCTGAAAGTCCCTGTAATGTCCATCTTCTCTTCGCCATGTTCCCCGTCCCATCCCCATCCCTCTCCCTTCCACTGTTCACCTAATGTCTGTTCCCCACTGTTTTGTCCCTTCCACTCCCGCCCCTCTTGTCTCATGCCTCCTTGCTGGGGGTTGTGTGTTAGCTCTCATACGAGCCTCGACCAAAGTATACAAAAAAAATAAAATAAAAAAAAAGATGCTAGTCATTGACTGTTCGGCTAAACCGTGAAGTGTATACATTTCTGAGGAAGAAGATAATTTGGTTTTAGTGGGTTGAGTGTGGTGTGAGGGACGTGGTTGAGAGATGGAGCTTGTAGATGGCGTGAAAGAACAGGGCATTGCAGCTGGCTTTCCTTTGACGCATTAAAAAGACAGCACGATTCTCGTACTTGTACCGAGGAAAATTGACTAACATGGTGGAGCCAGACGCTGGCTATTGATTCTGGGTTGGTTCACGTGAGATGAACCTCAAAGCCTCTTGTATAACACCGAAGGGAGCAGCGACATTCTGCAGAGAGCAGCGTCGTCAGGAAGTGAAATTGACGAGGAAGCCGCACGGCGGTTGGTGCGGCTGTTGTTGAATCCCACCTCACAAATTACCTGACGTACGTTTCCCGCCCAGAGAATGGCTTGGGGTCATTTTGGGACACATCCTCCAGCACAGGATGAAGCGCCACGATCGCAAAGTTCAGTTGAGACCATTTCTGGACAAAGCTAAGTGCCTGAATAAAGGGAGGATTTGCTTTTGTTTTGATTTACCCTTGTCTGTATTAAAGTCCATGTGTAGATGCAACTCGACTTTAGACTAAAATTTATCTGATGTTATATTATTATATTTTGATTGATGAGTGTATTAACCTGGTAAATATTTGTCTATTTTCATTAAATCCCCATGTTTATTTTAAGATGCAGGTGTCCATGTATCTGTGGTGGGTTCGAGTATTAACTCCTTGTGCTGTGCATCCATCTGCTCCATCCGTGACAACATTCCACTCCCGCACACACCTCGAAGGAAAGCCGCTTCGCAATCTGGCATGGTTGGTGCTAACCGCCCATCCACCACATTTGGGTTGGGGGGGGAGGGTGGGTGTTGGGGGAATGAAACTTACTGCCAAACTGCAACATATTATATATATATATATATATATATATATATATATATATATATATATATATATATATATATATATATATATATATATATATATATTATATATATGTATATTATATATATATATTATATATATATATATATAATATATATATATATATATATATATATATATATATATATATATATATATGTATATATATATATATATATATATGTATATATGTATATATATATATATGTATATATATATATATATATGTATATATATATATATATGTATATATATATATATATATATATGTATATATATATATATATATATATATATATATATATATGTATATATATATATATATATATATGTATATATATATATATATATATATATATATATATATATATATATATATATATATATATATATATATATATATATGTATATATATATATATATGTTACACTACCTGAATGCACCTGGCATTGCCCAGGTTCTTTTTGAATGAATTTAATCTTCTGTACATAGGTCTGATGCAAGCCCAGTATCAGTTCCCTATTGGACCAGGGCAGTCATAGCCTAAGGGGGTTGGTGAGGGGGTAACACCACCCCCCCCCCCCGATGCCGAGGGGTCTCGGTACAGAGTTTATAACCTTCCCGGGGCCCATCACAACATTTTTTGTGTCAGAGGTTTCCTCCACGATGGCCGTGGCTGTAAAATCCCATTTAATATAAACTACCGTCTAAAATCCACCACCCCCCCATTCCCCGGCCGAGGGGCATCGCCACCTTGCCGATAACCTTTGAGGGGCCCGTCCCGACATCTTTTGTGTCAGAGGTTTCCTCCTCTCTTCCACCGTTCAGGAGATTAGTGCGTGCAGACAAACAAACAAAAACGTCAAATTACATTTTAGATAAGATTAGATAAGATATGTTAAAATAAGAAGGGAGTGATAATGTCACCCTCATAGCGAATGCACCCTGCATTGCCCGGGTTATTTTTGAATGAATTAAATCTTCTGTAGATTGGTCTGTCGTGAGCCCCGTATCAGTTCCCTATTAGGCCACGGCAGTCATAGCCTAATGGGGTTTGTGAGGGGGAAACAGCCCCCCCCCCCCGGCTGAGGGGCCTCGCCACTTCGCCAAAAACCTTCCCGGGGCCCGTCCCGACATTTTTTGTTTCACAGGTTTCCTTCTATTTTTCACCGTTCAGATTAGTGGATGCACAGCTTAAGGAGGATGGTGGGGGGGAAACAACCCCTCCCCCCTCCCAGCTGAGGGGCCTTGCCACCGAACCTGTAACCTTCCCGGGGCCCGTCCCGACATTTTTTGTTGCATAGGTTTCCTCCTATCTTTCACCGTTCAGGAGAAAAGCGTGCACAGAAAAACAAACAAACAAAAACTTCAAAAATATATATATATATATATATATATATATATATATATATATATATATATATATATATATATATATATTTTTTTTTTTTATTGCGGCTATGGGTAGAAAGACACCAGCTTGTCACTCATGGGGATTAATCCCCGGTTGTCCTCGGTAGAGCCGGACTTGGGGCCACCACCCACAATTAACGTTGTGGCACGGTGGGTTGTTTTAGAACCACAAGCGCCACCCAGTCAACCACGAGTTCCAGTGTCCACCGTCTAATTATTCCGTTTAACTCGAGGTCACGTGGTTACCTGAGAGGGGAGCGTGCCCTCGGCAAAGCACCAATGTTATCTCGATAAGATTTTAATTAGGGCGGCCGAGCGTTTTAACCGCTGGTGAGTGCCGACTATTTTTGGTCAAATTTGTGGTAATTACCTCCCAGTCTATCTAGATTCGGACAATGATAGACCAATAGAAGGAAAGGACAAATACGGACAGGTTGGAAATCGACAAATTATTTATTAATAGTAAAATAAGTAAATAAAAATAACTTTTTATTTACTGAGGTAAATAAAGAATGAATTTCAAAGCAAAATCAATCAAAATGCAAGAAAAGTGACAAAGAGCAGATGCTTATCAGGGGTTGACTGACTTACAGCTAAATACAGACAAGGGTACCCAATAGATCATTCAGGGGGAGGGGGAGAAGAATCATCTCACTCACCAGAGTCATCTGTGAAGCGAAAACGTCCTGAAATGCGTGTGTGTCCATCGCCAACACCCAGCCCCACCGTGCACACTCTCATGAACAGACATGGATATATATATATATATATATATATATATATATATATATATATATATATATATATATATATATATATATATATATATATATATATATATATATATATATATATATATATATATATATATATATATATATATATATATATATATATATATATATATATATCTTCTTCTTCTTCCTCTTTCGGCTTGCTCCCGCTAAGTGTCGCCACAGCGGACCAACTGTCTCCATTTTGCTCTATCCTCCACATCTTCCATTGACACTCCAACCACCCGCATGTCCGCCCTCACCGCATCCATGAACCTCTTCTTTGGCCTTCCTCTTCTCCTCTCCTGCCTGGTGGCTCCATCTTCAACATCTTTCTCCCGATATACTCCGTTTCCCTCCTCTGCTCATGTCCAAACCATCGCAATCCAGCCTGTCTCACTTTGTCTCCAAACCGTCCTACCTGCGCTGTCCCTCTAATACACTCATTTCTTATCCTATCCATCCTCGTCACTCCCAACGAGAATCGCAGCATCTTTAACTCTGCCACCTCCAGCTCTGCTTCCTGTCTTTTTGTTAGCGCCACCGCCTCCAAACCATACAACATAGCTGGTCTCACTACCGTCTTGTATACTTTCCCCTTCACTCTTGCAGCTACCCTTCTGTCACAAATCACTCCTGCAACTCTTCTCCACCCACTCCATCCTGCCTGCACTCTCTTTTTCACTTCTCTCCCACACTCTCCGTTACTTTGGACAGTTGATCCCAAGTATTTAAACCAATCCACCTTCCCCACCTCAACTCCTTGCAACCGCACCATACCACCACCCTCCCTCTCATTTACGCACATGTACTCTGTCTTTCTCCTACTGACTAACATTCCCCTTCTCTCCAGTGCGTACCTCCACCTCTCAAGGCTCGATTCAGCCTGCTCCCTACTCTCCCTACAGATCATGATGTCATCCGCGAACATCATGGTCCATGGAGACTCCAGTCTGATCTCGTCCGTCAACCTGTCCATCACCATTGCAAACAGGAAAGGGCTCAGAGTCGATCCTTGGTGCAATCCCACTTTAACCTTAAACCGGTCCGTCATTCCTACCGCACACCTCACCGCTGTCACACTGTCCTCATACATATCCTGCACGATCCTCACATACTTCTCCACCACTCCCGACTTCCTCATACAATGCCACAACTCCCCTCTCTTGGCACCCTATCATAAGCTTTCTCTAAATCCACAAACACACAATGTAACTCTTTCTGGCCTTCCCTATACTTCTCCATCAACATTCTCAAAGCAAACATCGCATCAGTGGTGCTCTTTCCTGGCATAAACCCATATTGCTGCTCACAGATCGTCACCTCTCCTCTCAACCGAGCTTCCACTACTCTTTCCCACAACTTCATGGTGTGGCTTAACAACTTTATCCCTCTGTAATTTCCACAGCTCTGCACATCACCCTTATTCTTGAAAATCGGAATCAGTACACTTAATCTCCACTCCTCCGGCATCCTCTCACTTTCCAAGACTTTATTAAACAATCTGGTTAACAACCCCACTGCCATCTCTCCTAAGCACTTCCATGCCTCCACTGGTATTCCATCTGGGCCAACCGCCTTTCCACTTTTCATCTTCTTCATAGCAGTCCTCACTTCATCCTTACTGATCCACCCCACTTCCAGATTCACTATCTCCACCTCTTCCAACCTTCTCTCTCTCTCATTTTCTTCATTCATCAGTTCCTCAAAGTACTCCATCCACCTTCTCAACACACTCTCCTCGCTCGTCAGCACATTCCCATTTGCGTCCTTTATCACTCGAACCTGCAGCACATCCTTCCCAGCTCGGTCCCTCTGTCTTGCCAATCGGTACAAATCCTTTTCCCCTTCTTTTGTATCCAACTTCTCATACAGCTCGTCATATGCCTTTTCCTTGGCCTTAGCCACCTCTCTTTTTGCTTTTCGACGCCACTCCTTGTACTCCTGCCGACTTTCTTCATCTCTCTGACTATCCCACTTCTTTTTAGCCAACCCCTTCTTCCTTATACTTTCTTGTACTTCCTCATTCCACCACCAAGTCTCCTTATCTTCCTTCCTCTGTCCAGATGTCACACCAAGTACCTTCCTAGCTATCTCCCTCACAACTTCTGCTGTCGTTGCCCAATCATCCCACCCATCTTTACCACCATCCAACGCCTGTCTCACCTCCTCCCTAAATTTCACGCAACAGTCTTCCTCCTTCAGCTTCCACCATCTGGTCCTTGGTTCAGCCCTCACTCTCTTCCTCAACCTCACCTCTAAAGTCATCCTACAGACCACCAATCGATGCTGTCGAGCTACACTCTCCCCTGCCACAACCTTACAGTCACTAATCTCTTTCAGGTTGCATCTCCTACTTAAGATGTAATCCACCTGTGTGCACTTTCCTCCACTCTTGTATGTCACCCTGTGTTCCTCCTTCTTCTTGAAATACGTGTTTACCACTGCCATTTCCATTCTTTTTGCAAACTCTACCACCATTTGCCCTTCCACATTTCTCTTGTTGAGACCGTACCTCCCCATCACCTCCTCATCCTCTTTATTCCCTTCCCCAACATGTCCATTGAAATCTGCTCCAATCACCACTCTTTCATCCTTGGATACACTCTCCACCACTTCATCTAACTCACTCCAGAAATCTTCTTTATATTCCATCTCACACCCCATATGTGGGGCATATGCACTGATGACATTCATCATCACCCCTTCAATTTCCAACTTCACACTCATCACTCGGTCAGACACCCTCCTCACCTCCAATACCCTCTTGACATGATCTTCCTTCAGGATTATCCCGACACCATTTCTCCTCCCATCCACACCATGGTAGAACAGTTTGAAACCACCTCCAATTCTCCTCGCCTTACTCCCCATCCACTTGGTCTCTTGTACACACAGTATGTCCACCTTTCTTCTCTCCATCATATCAGCCAACTCTCGCCCTTTGCCAGTCATCGTCCCAACATTCAGAGTTCCAACTCTCTCACCTCCACACTTCTACCCTTCCCCCTCTCCCACTGCCTCCGGACTCGCCTTCCCCGTCTCCTTCTCCTCCTTCGCCCAGCAGTAGCACAATTTCCACTGGTACCCTGCTGACCACCGGTACCGGTGGCGGTCGTTGCAACCCGGGCCTCGACCGATCCGGTATGGAAATTCGTTTTGTTGTCCGCATAATGATTTGGCATAGGTTTTACGCCGGATGCCCTTCCTGACGCAACCCCTGGTCGCCTCTTACGACACACAGGGATATGGTACACCTATTCTAACCGGGGCATACACCGGGCCCAGTACAACTGGTGCTCATTTCGCCGACCTCGGAAGGATGGCAGGCTGAGTCAACCCCCTGGTGTTTTCGACTTGGTTTATATATATACATACATATATATATAGATACATATATATATATATATATATATATATATATATATATATATATATATATATACATACACATTATATATATACACATTATATATATATATATATATATATATATATATATATATATATACATATATATATACATACATATATTAATTCAGTGTCCCAGCGGGGCTTGAACTCTGGACCTCTTGTCCCGAGCCACTGCCCTTATCACTGGGCGAACACCAGGCTTATATATATATATATATATATATATATATATATATATATATATATACATACATATATATATATATACATATATATACATATATATATACATATACATATATATATATATATATATATATATATATATATATATATATATATATATATATATATATATATATATATATATATATATATATATATATATATATATATATATATATATATATATATATATATATATATATATATATATATATATATATATATATATATATATATATATATATATATATATATATATATATATATATATATATATATATATATATATATATATATATATATATATATATATATATATATATATATATATATATATATATTCTCATAGCCTTGTGATGGCGCAGTGGTTAGGGCAGCGGCTTGGGATCCAAAAGGTCCTGAGTTCAAGCCCCGTTGGGCCATTGAATTAATACACCAGGGGGTTGACTCAGCCTGCCATCCTTCCGAGGTCGGCGAAATGAGTACCAGTATACTGGGCCGGTGTATACCCCGGTAAAAATAGGTGTACCATATCCCTGTGTCGTAAGAGGTGACCAGGGTTGCGTCAGGAAGGGCATCCGGCGTAAAACATGTGCCAAATCACTATGCGGATCACTGATCCGCTGTGGCGACCCCTAACGGGAGCAGCCGAAAGAAGAAGAAGAAGATATATATTCTCCCTGCACTCACTTTCATTTTCCGAGTTGTATCTCACAGCCGAATTTAGGAATAAAATTTTGAATCAATAAT
The DNA here is from genome assembly GCF_056783735.1 of Eptatretus burgeri. Lineage (NCBI taxonomy): Eukaryota > Metazoa > Chordata > Myxini > Myxiniformes > Myxinidae > Eptatretus > Eptatretus burgeri. Next base: position 159,833,141 of record NC_140961.1, read on the forward strand.
GTTGAAAAAAAAAATTATGCAAGGATGACTTTTGACCTTGACCTGTTAAAGGTCATGACCTAATTATAGTCATTTTAAAAATTCTCACCATAACATGACTAAGGTTTGCCTGATCAGAAAGAACCTGTCTTCCCTCGATAGCAGATTGCAAGGCACATTTACATATCATTTATATCATAGCCTTCCGGGTTAAAGGTGAACGTCTTACACTTCTCGGAGTACCAAACCACCATTTAGTTTTTTCTGCCAATGTACGAGGACTTTCGGACCAAATTTTTGCATCAATAATGGGAATAAAAAGGATGCGGGGTTGACACATTTTGTCTTTGACCTAATTTTTATGATCATCACCCAATTATCGATATTTTCACATTTTTCATGCTAACTGGACTCCGGTTAGCCTGATTAGAACAAAATTGTGCTTTCTCGATCGCCTATAGCCTGGCACATTGCCATAACATAGACATCATACCCTCCCTCCGAGTTAAAGGTCCAGGTGAAATGGCGGTTTCAAAAAAACAACAAAAAAAAGTTTTTTGTCATCCCTCAATTATGCCAATGGCGAATCTCAAAGACTGTGTTCCTGATATTTGATGAGTATCCTGACCTACTTTTTTTCAGATTGTGACATAATTCACAAAAAAGAACACCTAATTGATCATAACTTGAATAATCTTCTTTCAATTTTTGTTTTGTCCATTTTTATGGATGGATTTAGATGTAGATATATATTTCCTATTTTACACTCTATCCATAAATGTTGAAGGCCAATGTCATATGGTAATCCAAACAAAATATGCCATCATTGGATCATGGGCAATGAAAAGGAACGTGAATTACCATTAGCCCATGATCCAATGATGGTATATTTTGTTTGGATTGCCGAGGGTCAGTCAAGGAAGGCTTACCTCTTTGCTATGATTGGAATCCTCCATGATATGTACAAGGCCAAATATGCTATTTTTGGTCTAAAAAGAAAAATCTTGATTTTGTTAGTTTTTCTGAATTTACAGGAATTAATTTCTGATCATACATTGCACAAACGTTTTTAATTGTTTTCACTAACTGCTTGAGCCTCATAATTTCAGCAAAAATACCTGTCGGTGAGAAAATTCAGACACGTTGGCACATCGGCCATTTTCAAATGGACCAAAACCTGGAACACATTTGCCCAAGTCATGTAAGGCATATGTGATTGAATACACGGCCATGTAAATGTTGTAAGTCACTCGGAGCTCAGATGCATCCGTGAATACAGTGTTTGCATCCAATAAACTCTCCTGACCTGTACATGGCTGAATAAGTACAGGTGCAATTTTCCACGTGCAATTGAAAGTTACCTCCCAAAGTTCCAGCAGAAATTCATCCAGTGAGCCATCTTTCATGGAATGTTCTTCATCTTTTGCATCACCTTTGCTCATATTGTTCATACTACAGGAGAGTTTGATTGTAGTTTGTGGTTGTCCATTAAATGCACTTTTATTTGCTCCTAAAATTTGAGAATATGCAATTGTATTTGGATATCTGATGGATAACCCATCCTTTGCTGTCATTTCTTGAAAGAAGGAAACTCCCTTATGTTTTTCACAAAAAACAGTACTTTTGATTTCAGGTTTCAAGTTTGTAAGGAATTCATGAAACCCAGGTATTTTTCCTTGCCGTAAAGCAAATCCCATTGTACCTTGGAAAATGTTTCTAAAAGGTGGATCTTTCAGGTAAAAAGAATCAATCCATGCCTCTGTAGCAATCCAGGTCATTCCTGTTATATTTCTTTGTAAAATTTCTTCTGCAAATGGAAGCATGTCTGGTTCTGTACTAAACAGTAAAACAACTTTTGCTTTTGCTTGAACAATTACATCAACTACATAAAAATGATTTGTGGATTGGGCAAGGGGGGAACGGGAGAGAATGAGAACATGATAAAGTAATGCTATGCATGATTCTCACCGTTTCAAACTGCATTTTATGATATTGATTTGCCTTTACTAGCCTCTATCAGTCCACAGCAGGATGAAGGACTCTCAGAATGGTGCATTTTTATCATCTCTGCAACTCAGAGCCATTGCACACGAGTGACATTTTAACTATTTGATCAGAAAATGACCTTCAGACAGGTTTAGTTTACTGGAGTGCAGTGGTTATTAACCTTTTTACCACCCCACCTCTCACATCTTTAACCAAAGGATTAAAAATCTCTCCTGAATTAAAAGGAAAAACTGAAAAAAAATGCATGTTTTTAGTTTTTTTATTGAACAAAGAATTCTGTATGAGCAACACTCATATGCACAGCATACTTAATGAGATGACATTTAATAAGATACTTGGCATTGCTTCTCAGCTACCAGATATTGAATGCATGGTCAAATGCCAGAGAGAGCACAATGCAAGTCCCCTTTAACGTTCAGCTTGTTTCTGTACTTGGTCTTGACAGCAATGAGCGTGGAAAATGCAGCTTCACAAAGATACCTTGATCCAAACATTGTCAGAATCCGAAGACCTTGATGTGACATCAAAGGGTAAACAGGAAGGTACGTGACCCAAAATGTCTCTAGAATCAGTTTTTTGAAGTCTTCTTCAGCCGAAAAGTTGAACTTTAACTCAAGAAACTCCTCTTGCACTTCTTCTGAAATATCAGATACTTCACATTCAAATGGGTTCCGAATGAATTTCCAGGCTTCGCGCTTCTCATCTATATCCGGAAAGTATCTGATGAATTCTGCTTTCAATTCAGTCAGATGAGTAATGATTTGTTTATTTAACTCAGAATCAAGGTAACTGTGAATGAGAGCAGAATGCAAGTTCACAAAACTGGCTGTATTTCCATCCTGAATTCGACATTTCCAGAGGTCAAGTTTGGCCATGAAGGCTCGAATGACATCATGGTGCATGATTATATTGACGTTTTCCCCTTGGAGTTTGAGGTTGATGGCTTTCAGCGATTCAAAGATGTCCACCAGGTAAACTGGAGATAGTAAAAATCCATCAGACTGGAACTTGTCATGGAGATCTGCTTTTTGCTGTGAATCAAGAAATGTTGCCACCTCTTGTCGTAGTTCATAAAGCCATCCAAGCATGTTTCCCTTTGAAAGCCATTGTACGTTTGTGTGAAAAAGCAAGGCTTGATGTTCAGAATTCATATCCACAGACATCTGTTTGAAGAGATGACTGTTTCAGGCTTCAGCTTTGATGAAGTTGACTACCTTGATAGCCAGGTTCATGACATCCCTCATTTCAGCAGGTAGAGTTCTGGATGCTAAGGCTTCACAATGAAGGATGCAGTGCATACCTATAGGAGATGGACTTTTTTCTTTCACTGTTGTTATGAAACCAGATTGCAAACCAAGCATGGCCAGAGCTCCATCAGTACACACCCCTATCAGTGAATCCCACAAACGTTTATTTTCCTGGAAGAAGTTTGATACCACTTGAAAAATATATGTTGCTGTTGTATAACTTTCCATGTGATGGCTGAAGAGCATTTCCTCTTTTACACTATTGCCTGACACGAAACGAGTATACATCAGTAGCTGAGAACACTCAGCAATATCAGTCGTTTCGTCCATCTGGATGGCAAATACAGGAGAAGCTCTTACTTGGTCGAGTACTTGATCTTTGAGGTTTTTGATGTCCCTTGATGGTATCGTTTGATAGAGAGATTTGGGAAAGCTTGTTTGCACTATCCTTCCCCAGAACGAGCTCTGCTGCATGCAGTATACAGTAAGTCCTCGCTTTTTGCAAGGGTTGCGTTCCTGGAAAACCTTATGATAAGCGAAACTGTGTTAAACAAAACATATTTTCCCATAGAAACCAATGTGTTAAAGGGGGGATGTGTTTTTGGCTCGGAATTTTTTGGACATAAACACAAATAAACAAAACACACTCCTCGAGTCGTGGCGACTTACCCCGAGGCTGGAGGAATGGAGTTGATTGCGGTGGACAAGTCACACTTGCGGAGTGGCAGAATCATCCCCCTCTTCACTTGACACTGTGCTGTCACTTTCTTCACCAGTGGGAACGGTCTCTTGGCAGCTGGTTGAAGGAGCATCCTGGATGGTGGATGGAGTTGGTGCTGCATCTTTTGGCTTGAAAAATGCATGGAGAGTGGGCTCGATGGCTTTCTTTTTCTTTGCTGCATAAAGTTCCTTGTATCAACAAAGGGCATCATTAACAACACAGCTAAAATCAGTGCTACTTTCAAGATTTGGATCTTGCTCGATAAATTCTATGGCACTTTCAAACGAGCTGAGGATTTGGCTGAGGTTTTTCATGGTGAGATGCTCGGATGAAGGTGTCACAGCATCTTCTTCTTCCTCAAGAGCCCACTGCTGTTCCAACTCCATAAGATCTTCATTGCTGAAGGGTTCTACATGAGACTCCAGTAAGTCATCCACGTCCTCTTCGTCAACCTCTTCAAAACCAGCCTCCTGCGCCAGGTCTACAATTTGACTTGTAATCAACGGAACATCAGCAAACCCCGTGAAATTGTGGACACACTCAGGCCACACTTTCTTTCACACAGCGTTCATTGTGGAGGCACTCACCTCCGCCCATGAATCCTTCATGTTTTCCAAAGCCATTTTTATGTTGTATGTTCGCCAAAACTCCTTGATTGATAGCTTGACCTTATCAGTTTTTTTTGATAAGCTGCAGCATGGTATGCTTAACATAATAGGCTTTAAAAGCAGCAATAACTCCCTGATCCATAGGCTGTAAAAGTGAGGTAGTATTTGGTGGTAAAAATACTACCTGCACGTTTTCACACCAGTCTTCCATTTGCTGAGGATGGGCAGGAGAATTGTCTACAAGCAGCAAAGATTTGTTGTCAATGTTGTTCACCTTGGAGTACTTCTCAACATGATTGGAGAAGTAATTGATCACGTAATCGTGGGTCAATGCCCAAACAAACTACGCGCTTTTTCTTGTATCACAGCAAGATATAAAGCATGCGACGTTTAGTTTGATCTTCTATCCACACACATAATAAACGCTCCATGTTGTGCATAGCACCATCTCACATTCTCGTTAGTGTCGTTGCACTCGAACTGGTCGCAATCTGTGATATTTTCTTTATCTTTGCCGAACTTTGAACGATCGAATGTACAGTCGATGCAGCGACTGCATGCGCGTGGCCGATTTCCGTTCTCCCTTCACCTCGTTCATGTCTTTTAATTATATCCAATTTTACCTTCAATGTGACAGCCTTTCGTTGTATCTTGAAACGAGGTGTGCTTGTCAAAAGACTTGCGGGTCGCTTGGGATTCATACTGGAAGGTATGCAGGCGAGCGTGAAGAGAATACGTACAGTACAGCATACAGTACATGCGCAGTAAAGTGAAAGTATGTTTATGCGCATCCTGTGTGATTGTTGTTTTTTGCAGGCAGTTTGAAACTTTTTTTTGCGTTTTTCCTTGCAATGACATTACGATAGGCATAAAATGTTTGCGATAATTGAAAAATTGGTCATTAAAACTAAATTACGAATAATCGAAACTACGATATGCGAACTTCCGGTTAGCGAGGACTGTACTTGGTTTCATGAGTCTCTCCGATGGTATGGCTCTTATTGATCTTTGCAATCAACATGGCGATCTCATAGGAAGCCTCAACATCCTTTTTGCTGAATTGTTCCACTGCTGTCCATCTTAGCTTGCTTCAAGGACAGACTTTTTGTTTCAATGAATGCCTTGGGTTTGGCAGCTACATCAGGTTGCACTGTCTTCAAGTGGTGTTCCAAGCATGTGGGTTACATGCCATCATTGCTCAGAGTCTTGTAGAATATTACGCACTGGGGTACCTCTGTGTCACCCTTTTGGAGGGACACAAATCCAAATCTAATATATTCGTCAAGATACTTCCTCTTTTTTGCACTCATTGCGAATTATTTGGTTTGAAATGGGCATTGCAAATCTGTGGGAAAAAAAAAAAAAAAAAAAAAAAAAAAAAAAAAAAAAACTTTAATTTTAAAATCAAAATATAATACATATTAAATTTAAATAAATGTTAAATTTTAAAAATAACTTTATACAGAAACTGGTCGGCCTCATGGCGAATAGAAAACGAAAATTATGAAAGGTGATACTTTTGTTTTTTATGTTCATCACGATATATATATATATGCAAACACAAGTTAAGAGAATTCCAAAAATAATTGGAGAAATTCCTACTTTTTCATCCGGGCTCACGCCCCCTCTGGAAATTACTCACGGCCCCCAGGTTAAGAGCCAATGCTCTAGTGGTTTAATTTACTCTCGTTGCTTAGTTTATTCTAGTGATGCATAATATGAGAGACTGTGACTTTGAAGAGCACTTGCAGAAGTGAGTGAAGAGGGAATGGGATGACTGGAGTGAGAATGGAGAAGTCACAAATCAATGGTTGAAGATGAAAATGTAATTTAGACATTACTTTGGAGGAGTGAATGGAAGCCAATGAAAAGAGGCAAGAACATCGTGAAGCGGGAAATGGAGGAACACATCAAAATGAGGCAATGTTGCGTAAGCAAGATACAGATGACTGAGCAAGTATCCCCCTAGGTCCTGAAATACAATGCCTGAAATTTGATGGTCTCCATCAGAGATATAACATGCTCACCAAAGTTCGTCATTTTTATTATGAAATTGATGGTCTTGATTCATTCCCTCTCATGTAACTGTGGATGTCAGATCATTATGTACACCTCATGAATGATGCAAAACATAGTGGTATTTTTCGGTTTGTGAGGTGAGAATGGGGCTATAACCGGACCTCACCCTTGTGTTGACCGACAAAGAGTGTGCCCTCTCCAGTTGTCTAGAAACATCCTTTCTGCTTTCCCACACAGGCAACAAAACCCAGTCTTCAGCCTTGTTGGAATCGAAATTCTATCTATGCACTCAAACGATATAATGAGTTTGTTACCTTACGAGGACAGACTAGTCCATATTTACAGCAGAGGTGAGGAAACAATCCAACGAATCCCACCAACGTTGAAGGAATGTGGTCACTTCATGACCAGTCTTATCGCTGCTGTGAAAAATAACATGCCACATGGATACAGGGAGAAGAAATAAAGTCGACACCCCCTTTCAAAATTTTAACCTTTTGCTTCCTTATAGCCTGGAATTAAATTGCATTAAGTCAGACTTTTTCCAACTTTATTTACATATCGTAACCTACAACTTCCAAGTGAAAAACAAATTATACAAATTACAAAAAATTAATTGAGAATACAAAACTGCAATTTCTTCCTTGGATAAGTGTCCACCCATCTGAGTTAATACTTGATGGAAGCACCTTTGACAGCAATTACAGCTGTCAGTCTGTTGGAATTGGTCTCTACCAACTTTGCACACCATTATTGGGCAATATTTGCCCATTCTTCTGCACAAAACTGTTCAAGATCAGTCAAGTGGCATGGGGAGCATTGATGGACAGCAATGCTCAAGTCATGCCACTGATTTTCAATTGGACTTAGATCGGCGCTCTGACTGGTCCACTCAAGGACATTTATATTTATGGTCCTTAGCCACTCCAGTGTAGCTTTGGCTGTGTGCTTCCGGTTGTTGTAATGCTGAAAGGTGAACTTCTGTCCCAATTTCAGCTTTCTTGCAGAGGGCAGCAGGTTTTTCTCTGGGATTTTTCTGTATTTTACTCCATCCATTTTCCCTTCTATCCTGACAAGTGCCCCAGTCCCTGCTGATGAGAACCGTCTCCATAACATGATGTTGACACCTTCATGCTTCAGATTCGGGATGGTGTTGTTTGGGTCATGTGCTGTGTTCGGCTTGCGTCAAACGTAACATTTTGCATTTAGGCCAAAAAGTACCATCTGGGTTTTGTAAGACCACAAAACATTTTGTCACATGACTTCATCAAGGCCTGTAGCATCTCCAGAGATGTTTTTTTTTTGCATACCACAAATGGGACTCAAGGTGCGCTTTTTTGAGTAACGGCTTCCATCTTGCCACCCTCCCGTGCATTCAGACTTGTGGAGTGCTTGGGATATTGTTGTCACCTGCACACAGTGATATCAGTCTTTGCCATAAAGGCAGGGAGCTCTTTCACAGTTGCCATTAGCCTCTTGTTGGCCTCTCTGATCAGTCTCCTCCTTGCTTGGTCATCCAGTTTGGAAGGACAACCCAATCTCGGCAAGGTCTTGGTGGTACCATACGGCTTCCTCTTCTTAATGATTGTCCAGACTGTGCTCCAAGGGATATTCAAGGCCTTTGATATATTTTGATACCCATCCTCTGAGCTGTGCCTTTCCACAACTTAATCCCATCTTTTCAAAGCTCCTTTGCATTCATGGTTGAGTCTTTGCTGTGAAATGAACGAAGACACCTACAGGAATCGCCAATTTTATTCTGAAATATCACAATCATTACATTCTAACAAAGTTGGAGGCAAATTAACTTGTGTGATTTTGAAGGTGATTGGTTACACTTGAGCAAACTTACAATGCTATTATGAGGGGGTGGACACTTATCCAACCAAGATATTCTAGTTTTGTAATTTTTAAAAAATTCTGAAATTTGTTTTTCACTTTGAAGTTGTTGGTTACGATGTGTAAATAAAGGTGGGAAAAGTCTGATTTAATGCAATTTAATTCCAGGCTATAAGGCAGCAAAAGGTGAAAAATTTGAAAGGGGGTGTTGACTTTATATAGGCATTTCTGAGTGAGAGAATCTCCGCTGACAAAACTAACAGTCAGAGGACCCTGGCTGGCAGTAACCGTGCTGGACTCCCTGAACAACAACAGATGCTGGAGATGGATGGAGAGTGTAGAATCCCTGGATTTCACAAACTCAAGCCGTTAAGCCTTTTGTCTTCAGAGGAAACTCGGTGTGGCTAATGCTGTGGAGGCTGTGAATCTGCAAATCAAGCCAAACACTGTTGCTGCCAACTTAGCACAAACTGAAAGTGTCCACTCAACAAGCATCACAAGCAGGATGTGAGGCAGCAACTTATGGTGTCAATGGCCAGTTGCCTGGAATATTCTGACCTCACAGGCAGCTTCTCCCCTGATGAGCTCAAGGCTGGCTTGGTCAAAAAAAGATGGAAGGCTGCAAGGAAATCTGGCATCCTTCCAAACTTCCTCCATCATCTTGGACTGTTGGCTCATTCAAGCCTATATATTGTTCCATGGTGACAAGAGTCCTGAACTTATATATTCAACATCATGGGTAGTTGCCAAATTCCCCAAATCTAGCATGAAATAATGGTCATTGCCTTGCAGAAACGGGGAAAAGCCGAGAATCCAGGGAACAACAGACTGATATCACTGCCATGTAGAACCTAAATTAAATGAAGTGGCTCATCCTTCAAAGGAATAGCATGATAACTGAGGCAAGCAATCCTCAAGCACAAGCAAGATTGAGGCCAAACTGAAGATGCCGAGACTTGGTAAACACCCTCACCACAAACATCAAAACTTGCTTCCACCACAACCTGAAGACCATAGCCAAACCTTTTTACGACTTTGCAACATATTGTTGCGAATTCGCGCCTGCCGGCGTGCGAACGGCCACGTGACTCGAATCGCGGCATGTCGCCCACCGGACGGACAATTGTCATGACCCTCTCGGACTAACGCCGGGAGCTAGTCACGGGTGGGCCTTTCGGCCTCACCACGATCGTGCCAATCGGCCACCCGCATGGGATAGGGTTGTTCGCCAAACTCGACCAACCTAAGTACCCACGCGGAGGGTAGATCGGCCGATCGCACCTCGCCGCAGGACGACTCCGGACACGGGCCGCTTAAGCGATCTGTTCCGTACTATCGGGATAACCGAGCGGTGTTATCGTCGGCCTCGACGGTTCTGATTAATTATCGGGCGTAGTAAGCCCACTACCAACCCTTTACGTGAAGCAAGATGGAGATTCAATTAAAGAAAAGACGAAGCGAAACGGGAAAACAGTTCAACATGATGCACATTTATTCCGCGGCACACGGAGAGCACACATATACAGCCAAACAGAATGCACACATATCAAATGCTACAAAAGAAACAATGACGCAGAGATACTACCGACTAAGACCGACACACGGCAACACTTAAACAGTTTTACTTCACAGACGGCGCCAACAACACATTTACTCAAAAGCAAAAGAAAAGGCCACCCTCAAAGACAAGGGGGCAGACGGGGCCTGTGGGCCAATATTTGCGCGGGACCTGAAAGAGCGGTCAGGTCCGCGAGACCGGGTGGGTCCTACCAGCGTCTTTGTGATGAGCCGCAAATGTGGCAGCGCGGCGGTGCCCCGACTTCATGCTCCTTCGCGGGTTTTGTTGGCACTGCTTGGAGTGGGGTGGGAACGGGGCCCCCTTTTCGCACTATCTCAGCACGGGGGAAAAAAAGGGGTGATGCTCTGGGGAAAGAGTATAGCTGGCTTGCTTGGGTCCCATGACGAGCGATTCCACCGCGACCTCGTCGCCGACTTCCTTGCCTCGGACCCGAGCTCCTCGGACTCGTCCCCCAATTCTCCTCAGCCGACTGCCGAAAACCACCGGGACGCCCTCGCCTCCCGACTCCACTCCGCTCTTCCAAACTCTCCCTTTTCTGCCACTCTCCGCTCTTCCAAAACTGACTGCGCAGATTCGCCTTGCGCTCGGCGCTTTATAGGCCGGTAGGAGAACCCATATGCAAATTTCCGGATCAGAACAAGCTCGGGGGCGGAGCCATGCTCGCCCATTGGATGGAGAAAAAGGGGCATGAATCTCCCCCGATCCTAGAATTTGCATATCTCGATTCCACATAGACGCGCCTGGAGGCGGGGCCAAACCGCCCCGTGCTTGCTGATTGGACGGATCAGAAGTGTGCGTGCAGCATTCCTGAACCGAATTCTCCTCGGAAAGGCCGCATTTTGCACTCGCGGAACGGAGCGTATCTTGTACGAGCCCAGGACAGCCGAACGCTCGGTGCTCACAGGTGGTGCGGGAATGGCCGCAGAAGGAGAGAGGTGAAGGTGGTGGAGGGTTTATGGTGGTGGTTTATGGCCATGGTGCCGTTTGGAATGGCGGTGATGCGATGTTTGCGGGAGCGAGTTGTGAAGGTAAAGATCGTAGCTGTTGGCGTTATGTGATGGTTGGTTCAAAATTAAGATAGAACAGAAAAACGGCTATCTCAAAGCGTCGCAGTCTGAATGAATCACATTTATTCCCTCTAAGCAACGGGTTTGGGGCTAACTACACATGTACTTAGCGATATCTCACCTAGGGACCTGAATGGTGGTTTGCGAATTTCCTCAACAGCAACAATATGATACAGCTTGGAAACACTGTATAATGTGAATACTGTCCCTCTTACTCCCATTCACCATATTTTTCCAATTCTTGTGGGCATTTCTGGGAGAGCAACGGATGTGTTTCTACTTCAGGAGAAAAGCGAGCAGACCAATTGTCTGCCTCTAAGATGAAAGTCTCCTTGCACCAACCCTCTTTAATGTAGCCAGATACGAGTGATATTCCTGCTACCTCTTAGTGGAATTTTTTTAAATGACGATGATCTGGCAGTAACCACACAGGCAAAGATTTTCAGAGAGATGGAAGACACGCTGACATCTGACTTCTTGAGAATGGTACAATAGACTCCAAGTGAAGGCTGCGGTCTAAACCAACAAAGTCTGTCATTTCACTGTTCCACAATGGCAAACACAAAGCACAGGCACAACTCAAAGTCACCATTTGTGGTGAAAAACCCCAACCAACTCAGTGTGGCACTCAACCGCACCTTGACATTCTGCGACCACCAACAGCTGTGGAGATCAAGAGATGTGTGAACACAACGTGACAAGTCTCTCCAAATGGGCTGGGTGCCAATGCGGGAATACTTCGCACCTCAGCAACGGTATGGGTGTACTCATTGGCCGAGTATTGCACACTTGTCTGGGCTGCAAGCATTCATTCTAAACATGGGGATGTCGAGTTGATTACCAGTGCTGACCAATATTGTTTGTTAGTGCTGGACAATATGGTTACCTGTGCTGGCCAATATCCCTCCCCCCCAACAACCGACACAGAAGGAATCTTCCAGTTCACAATCTTGTCTCCTTAAAACCTTTTTGAACATGTATCCAAGCCCTTGCAAGACAGGACGGATAGTTTTAGTAGCTTGGAGAAAAGTGTGGAATGAAATATTCGTCCAAATCAAACATCAAATCTCTGACCCAACAGTTAGAGGCCTGGTTTTGACTTGCCTTACAAAACATGGAAGGTCTTGAATTGAATCCGAACAGGACATGGTCACTGAAGTCACTGGATGCACAAGTGGCATATTATGTGTTCCACAGCACATCTAACCTGATCAAATCATGGACCACATCGCATCAATCAATCATATATACTAATTTGAGGATGATATTGTTGAGATAAACTTCCTCTTCCCAAAAACATTAGAATGGAAAACTAACCTCAAACTGGATTTAATTAATGCTCCAAACGCAACATATGCAAGAGAATCTACATGGTGGAACAAAAAGGAACAAAATGAAACTCACTCAGTTTCTTATAGGCGGTTTCATCCAGCACTTTTGGGAGTGTTTTATGGAAAGCAATACAAACACCATCTGCTTCTGCTTCAGATAAAAACTGTGTTATTCCATTCCGTCCATATTCATCATCAACTGATATTGTTCCAATGTAGTGCCAAGCAAAGTACTGCACCAGGTTAGCAATAGCAGTGGCTTGAAACGCATCACTCGGGACTGTGCGCACGAATGAAGGAAACTGTTTCTTGTCACTCAGGCACTTGCAAGTTGATGTAATTCCGACCTTCAAGTATAATACTTGTTTCACCATAATTTCTTTTAAATTGCATATTAATCTTAGGCTCATAACAAGTATGACACACTCTTTTAAATAATACCGGAAATGATCATTCTTATGAAATGTGAGGAATTAACATAATTTTGGACAAATAATCAAGACAGCAGTTTTACCTTGTGGATGAATTTTAAATTGAATAAATGTCTTCATATTTGGGAGAAAATATCATAAAATTGAATAATACTAGTAAAAAAAAAAAAAGACAAATATTATAGCCCATATTGTTTTAGTAATTTTGCTGCAAGGAGTTAAAGGGCAGCCCACATTGATGTAAAACTAAAATGGCCACCAGTCAGCCATCTTGGATCTGATGTCGAAAAAAAATGACTTGCTAATGTATCCCATCATGTGATGTCTTTGTGCCAAGTACAAATAAAATCGGTCCAGACATGTCTGAGATATGGTAGCGGACGGACATGCATGCACGCACAGACACGAAAATTGAGACCAAATCCATAAGCCCTAATTTCGAACCAAGTCCAATGTGGGCAAATAATCCTCACATGCTAATCATGTCTGCAAATTATTTGCATTCTTTTAATAAGTATACACCAGCAAATTATCGAACGAAGTTAAAATAACTTTGCAAAGGCACCTGTGGGATGTTGTAGAGTCCCAACACTTTGTTCAAATTCAGGGAAAGTGAAGAAGAGAATGGACCAATGACAGCAGTAGGAGGGCAACTGTTGCTTTGATCAAATTGTGTTCTCAAACCCAAGATTGATAATGCTGCTTCCATAACCTTCGGGATAGCATAGCACGTGTCATAAATAACATAACCAAGAGTGATATTGGGCAGCAATAATGAGTTTTTGTTTATCTCAGAAATAGTGAATACAATTGCCATCAATTCCCGCAAAAAATTTCCATTCCATCTGGAAAACACCATCTGACATTCTTTCATTTTATTCTGCTTCAAATTATGCAGAGAAAATGAATTTTGACAAAATAAATCAATAAATAATACTTGTTAAATTGTTGTTCAATAAATATCAATATACTAATTTGACTTGTGCAATCATGACAATTTTGAGTGTTCCTTTGAAATTTTGCTGGTGCAAATGAAGACTGTGTGAAAATTAAAACTAAAAAGCAGAAAAAAATAAATAAATAAATAAAAACTTTGAATACCAAAAATCAAGTCCATCTCAAAAAACAACCTTAATGTCACACATTCAAAACTCAATAAATTAAACATTTCCGCACATCGGGGATTTTTAAAAGTTCTGCAAACAAAATGAAGAAATTTTTTATGCACCCGAAGTTGTTGAATTGCAGACTTATAAACCCACAAGCCTTTGCTTCTCAGATTTCTTATAAAACATGTCCTCCATACTGTACTTACATTTGGCAGCCAGAAAAGTTTGGAATCTTTCTAAAAGATTGCTGAATTCGGTCCATGCCATAATGGACATCGATCATTCCAGTAATCATTATGTCTCCACTTGCTGTAATGCTGCGCAAGCCATGATTTTCTGTGATCTGACAAGCACTTCCGAAAACTGCAGATAAGCAGGAACAGCAAAGAACTGCAATGAATATTGTCTGTGGTTTGAAAGGTGAAACAGTGTGGTTTCTGTTTTCATGTGGTGTGACATATATTTCGTTTTTAAACATTGTGCACACTGCTATAAATATAGCACACAGCAGTTTTCCACTTGATTTATATGGTCTTAAACATCGCAGCCTCACAAGAGATTTACTTTTCAAAATTACCTGAAAGTGCACTTGATTAAAAGTATAACAACAAATATTCAATTTTAAATTGATTCTGATAATTTAAGAAATAGAGTGCAATTTACAGCAAATCATGTTTAATTGGAAGTTATTTTTTCTCAAATTGAGCCATTTTAAGTTTTGTTATATTCTAAAACTCCATGCAAGATGACTCTCACGTCGTTGAATGATTGAACCAGTGACTGCATGGATTCCAACATTGTTAATAAACCTCATTATCGATTGGTGATTCTTTGCTTTCTGTCCTGTATCTATCGTTGAACCTTTGGGATGTTTTACAAGGTGAAAGTGAAGATGTGTTGAATCAGCTTAACTGTCCTATTTGTTTGAAATGTATGGCCTTTCATCTCTTGGTGTATTGCATGTTTTCCTTCAAGAGGCAAATACATTTTAAAATGAGAAGGGCAATCCGTGTAGAGCATACCTCCACCACGTAATGCCTGATCCACGAGAATATATCTGGTCCAATACATTTTTGAAATATCATGCAACACAGTACTATATCGTTTTTGGCCCTATCACATGGTGAAGAATCACTTTGAAATTTAAATAATTCTCGTGTCCAGATCTGGATTCGGATCCTCACCAAAATCAAAGCAATTATTCCTTGTCAATCACTCAACCTGTCAAAGAAGATTCATCCGAATACATCCAAAAAATTGAGATATCGTGCTATATATCGGTTATGCCCTATCTCTCAATGGTGAAGAATCACTAAAAAAAAATTATCAGATGAGGATCTGGATCCGGATCTTCACCAAAATTGAATCAATTCTTTCCTGTCACGCACCCAATGTGTCCACTGAGAAATATACATTGTTTGCAGCAGCTTCAGCTGGCATTTTAGCAGACATGATGCTTCGGTGACATGTGAAACAAATCCAGTGTTTTGATGCTGGACTATTTAGAAACATACATGGAAAACCACATTCTCTGAGCATTTGTGGACATGTTTCTCTGCAATACACTTATCAGCAAATGCCTTAACAGCTAACCCTTTCTGTGTGTACGATTATTTCCTACAACAAACAACTTGATCCTCAAAAAATAGTCGATTGCAGGCTGAACAGATGTAGTCTAATCCACGAGTTATCATTTCCTTGAAAGCAGGTATTACCCGATACATCTCACCTCTCTCTTTCTTTTTCTCTAACCTTACAGCAACAATTTGTCTTTTTTTAATTCTCTCGAAGCACCTCACTTTTTTTGAATGCAAGTAAACTTCGAGCTTTCACAGCTGCTCTATATTTAGGATGCTGTGCATACTTATTTTTACTCCATTCCGTCATAGCTGCTCTACGTTTCGGATTCCGTGCATACTTATTTTTACTCTGTTCCATCATAGCTGCTCTATGTTTCGGATTCCGTGCATACTTATTTTTATTCCGTTCTATCATAGCTGCTCTATGTTTAAAATCCCAGGCATAGTGATATTTACTCCGTTCTATCATAGCTGCTTTGTGTTCAGGATTCTGTGCATACTTATTTTTACTCTGTTCTAGCATAGCTGCTCTGTGTTTTTCATCCTGTTGATACCTTTCAATACATTGACTTTTTACTATTTCTCTATGGGTTTCATTGCACTTGTATTTTTTTTACTGCATATAATTTTTTGCTTTGCTTGTAATCTTCATCTTTGTTATATCTTTTTCTGCACATCAGATTTTTCCTTTGTTTGGACATGAATTCATCTGCACCATTTGTTGTCATAGCTTTCGTCTTTGCCCTCGTTTGCTTCGGCTCATGTTGAGTGTGCTGCTTTTGCTGACCTCTCCCTTTGTCTCTTGTCCTCGATACTGATCTATGTGAAGAGGTACTCTTTCCTTGATTTGAAACACCTGCCATAACAGATACAGCTCTGTTGGTGAAGAAATCTGTAAATGGGGAGGATTATCTGCACTCTCATAAAGCACAGAACAATCTTTCGTGCCGAATACAGCATTTGTGCAAGTCTCTGGACTGAGTGTATGTGAGGGGTACTGTGCGTGATTGGTATACAGAACAATCTCTGCATCACTTATGTGAGTGTATGCAACTGTTGTTTGACGAGCTACACTCTGGTCATTCATAACATCGACATTCACGCCTGTGACTTCAAACTGAGTTACCTCACATCTCAGATTCATGGATGCTGCTAGCTTCAGACAGTGTTCGTATACCTCCCAGACATTTCTGTACTTGATTAGTGCAGATCTTCCATTGGGAACTTGAGTTCCATCCCTACCTCTTGAATGAGAATCAAAAACAAAACAGATTTTCTTTCATAACTGCAAAAGTCGAAGCTCCAAATGTTATGAAGCAGTGATTGTTACAGTGTCAGAGTTGCTGTCAAAGCATCGTTCAAAGACATTAGAAAAAACCATCGGTAATATCTGTGCAACTGGATAAAAAAAAAATCCAACAAGAGAGTCTCCAAGAGTGATGAAAAAGTTTGTGTGTAATAAACGTACAGCATGCGGCAATTCAGATAACAAAAGCAGAGGATTATTATGTGTTGAAGACCTTTGCACCAATCGAAACAATTCATTACCAGTCTCAAGAACAAAGTCTGCATCAGTAGTTATTCAAGGGGAAGCATTTTTTTGTTTTTTTTTTCAAACAATATCGAAGCACAGCCATTGGCAACACATTGTTTACCTTTATTTTCTAAAAATTTGGCATCACCTTGATGAAAACTACCTCGGATGCAGGCAGCCGAGTTTGGCAAAAGCAATATTTTGGGAGGCTCTTCAATTGGGACTTGTCGACCTTCTATATTTGCAGCCATTTGATGAGTCGTTTGTCGAGGTGTTTCATTGCATCTTTGTGCAACGTTTTGTACAGACCTTTGGGCAGCGTTTTCAATCATTGCAGCACAAATGGGTGGGACATCTGTCCCAGTGTTGATGAGGACATTTGCCCCAGTGTATGCAGCAGTGATGACCTTTTTATGCTGTCCCTTTTTCCAGTACTTTGTCCTGGGCATCTATATCAAAATAAAAAAAATAAAATTTTGCTCGTAAAATTAAATTACGATGAGCGTTGACAACCACATGCAGACATAATTTGCAACCACAGCGCCACACTGATATGTTAACTGAAATAAGAGAAGGGAAAAAATCAGTAAATAGTACATATTCAATGTGTAGAATGAAAATTTAAGAGCACAAAGGCAATGGATAGTTGTGAAAATTTTGAAATCGAGAGCCATTTCTTTTCTGCATGCAATAACGTTGTGCCAAAGCGTTACTTTAGCCTGTACCAGCAAGCAACTGGTTGCACAAAACCCCCAAAAAACGGTACCATATTTATTGACGCAAAACGATCTGGGCAGCATGGAATGAAAAAAATAAAATATTGGGATTACATTTTTTTGATTATCCGCATCGATGTCAATAAATGCCCACATCAAGCATGTGTACCTCATATGTAGATGGACAAAAATATTAGGCAGTTTCCATGTCCCAAAGTGTTTCTGCTCCAGGGTTTAGTCATACCTATTCAATACGTTCACACACAACTTGGATACAGGTGGAAGCCATTTGGCCCATCAATGCTGTGCTATATTGGTACCCCATTATTACAATCAATCAGTTTACCAAGTTAAATTCACTGCTGGTGGGGATGAGCAGGTGGTATTGAGGAGAAGAGTGGAGCAAGCAGATATATCACAACCAGTGTGTTGTATCTTTATAACAGGATGCAGTGTTTTTCCATCATTTGGCATTTCCTCAAATAAGTGGTTGCACAAAGAAGTGGTTGAGATAACGTACCATATAAATGAACAAGTAGAAGGCACATGCCTCTGCCATGCAATGCTTGATCCACGAGAACATATCAGGGCCATTGTATTTTTTTAAAATATGTTATCCAGTACTATATCATTTTTGACCCCTTCTCTCAATGGTTTGGAATCACTTTTTTAAAATAAATAAATAAATAGCCTCAGATTTTCACAAAAAAAAAAATAATCGATTCTTCCTTGTCACACATCCAGTATGCCCACGAAGTTTCATCAAAATCCGTCCACAACATTTTGAGATAGTGTGCTATACATCTTTTTTGCCCTGATTTCTCAATGCTGGGGGAAAAGAATAAAAAACCTTCTGTGGCGGAGGTAAAAATCATTCATTACATTGATAAGTGGTCAAAGAATAACACAAAATATGCTTCACGTGCCTTACTTATTTCGTATAACATTTCACAAATATACAATATCCCCCAAAATTATTTTTGCGTGGTCCTGTTCATGCATTCATAACAAATAGCATCGGTATATCAATGGAATGTGACTTCAGTTTTCTCATTCTTAGAATTAAAACTTTAAAAATAAAATGAAATAAATAAATACCAACATCTGTCCTGAAGCTCACATGGACAAGGAGCAACAGTCACTCAAAACCCCCCTCCAATCCTTGATTTTTTTAAATGCCATGAACAATATTAAGTACATCAAGGGTGATGGCGAAGTTTGTGGCGAAGTTTGATTGAAATTCTCAATGTAGTTTCGGAGAACACAGCAAATACCTATTTTCGGTGGGGTGAACTCCCCCCTCCCTCCCCCCTACACTCCCTTAACGAGCACAGATTTTGATGCAGACAATAAGCTGTCACATCACGGGTGAAGAATGTTGTCAAGTTTTATCAAAATCGTGTGTGCAGTTTCCGAGGAGCGCGGAAATACCTATTTTGGAGGGGTCGAACCCCCCACACACCAACCCCCCCTCCCCAACCAACCCCCCTCCCCCCAAACAACCCCCACCACCAACCACCAACACCCCCACAAACAACCACCCCCCAAACAACCAACCTCCCCCACCAACCAACCCCCCCCCCCCACCAACCCTGAAGTTGGTTTAGTCCATTTCATAATGACTGAAGTGTTTACAGACTGACTCACTGACTCAATCACCGACAGACACTGCTCCATCGCATCAGCTCACCTGACAAAATTTAATGTCAGCTTATAACAGGTGGGGCTTGTGCCCAAGAGATTGCAAGACACTTTATATAACCATAATTATAATGTAAATAACAAAGTCTTACCTTCAGGGTAAATGAAGTACGAACACAAAGCACTCTCTCCAATGAAGTGGTGCTGGTTCTGTGTGAAACAAAATGGACGCCTTTCACAATTGATTTAAACCACGCCAACACCGAGTCTGGCATAATTAAACCATTGAAAACTACGGTTTGCTTGAAGGGGTACCTCATGAACCGACCTAAAAATAGAAGATCGGATTTTACGATACAACACATTCTGGATAATACTGTTGCGAAATCGCGCCCGCTGGCGTGCGAGCGGCCACGTAACTCGAATCGCGGCACGTCGCCCACCGGACGGACAATTCTGTCGCGACCCTCTCGGACTAACACCGGGAACTAGTCACGGGTGGGCCTTTCGGCCTCACCACGATCGTGCCAATCGGCCCCCCGCGTGGGATAGGGTTCTTCGCCAAATTCGACCTACCTAAGTACCCACACGGAGGGTAGACCGGGCGATCGCACCTCGCCGCAGGTCGACTCCGGACACGGGCCACTTTAAGCGACCCGTTCCGTACAAAAGGGATAACCGAGCGGTGTTATCATCAACCTCGACGGTTCCGATTAATTATCAGGCATATTTAGCCCACTACCAACCCTTTACGTGAAGCAAGATGGAGATTCAATAAAAGAAAAGATGAAGCGAAACGGGAAAAACAGTTCAACATGAGGCACATTTATTCCGCGGCACACGGAAAGCACACATATACAATTACAACAATTATGCATCAAAAGCAATTGCAACAAAAGAAACACAACAATGCAGATCTACTACCGACTACGCAAGCACACGGCAAAACTTACACAGTTTTACTTTACGGACGGCGCCGACAACACATACACTCAAAAGCAAAAGAAAAGGGCCACCCTCAACGACAAGGGGGCAGACCTGTGGGCGCGAGACCGGGTGGAGCCTACCCGTCTTGTGATAAGACGCAAATGCGGCGGCGGTGCCCCGACTCCGCGCTCCTCCGCGGGTTTCGTTGGCACTGCTTGGAATGAGGTGGGAACGGGGCCCCCCCTTTCCGCACTATCTCAGGGGGGGAAGGGGGGAATTGTTGATGCTCTGGGGAAAGAGGATAGCTGGCTTGCTTGGGTCCCGCGACGAGCGACTCCACTGCGACCTCGATCGCGTTCCCGGCTTCCCCTCTCTGCAGCTCCCCGACAGGCTCCGAACTCCGACAGACTGACTCTCCTCCAGACCCGTCTTGACTGCTGCTGCCACACCTCTCCAACTCGCCCGAGCCCAAAACTCCGACTGCCTCAAACTGCTTCCGACCCAAAACTGACTGAATTCGCCCCGCGCTCGGCGCTTTATAGTACGGCAGGAGAACCCATATGCAAATTTCCTGATCAGGATGAGCTCGGGGGCAGAGCCACGCTCGCCCATTGGACGGAGGAAAAGTGGGCGTGAACCTCCCATGATCCTCGATTTTGCATACATCGATTCTACTCCGATGCGCCTGGAGGCAGGGCCAAATCGCCCTGCGCTTAATGATTGGACGGATCGGAAGTGGGCGTGTATCATTCCTGATCCGACTTCCCCTCGGAAAGGCCGCTCTTTGTACCCGCGGCTCAGCGCGCGCCCTGTACGAGGAAATTCACAAACCACCATTCAGGTCCCGTAGGTGAGATATCTCTGTAAGTACATGTGTAGTTAGCCACAAACCCGTTGTTAAGAGGGAATAAATGCAATTCATTCGGGCTGCGACCCTTTAAGAAAGCCGTTTTTCTGTTCTATCTTTATTTTGAACCAACCACGTCTCAACCTCAATCACGCAACAACCACCAACCGCAACGCCGCTTCACAACAACAACGCCAACAGCCACGACCTTTACCTTCACAACTCGCTCTCACAAACCTCGCATCACCGCCATTCCAAGCGTCACCTTGGCCAGGGACCGCCACTTTAGACCCTCCACCACCTTCGCCTCTCGTTCTGCGGCCATTCCCGCACCACTTGTGGGCGCCGAGCGTCGGGCTGTCCTGGCCTCGTACAGGGCACGCGGTGAGCCGCGGGTACAAAGAGCGGCCTTTCCGAGGGGAAGTCGGATCAGGAATGATACACGCCCACTTCCGATCCGTCCAATCATTAAGAGCGGGGCAATTTGGCCCCGCCTCCAGGCGCGTCGGAGTAGAATCGATATATGCAAATTCGAGGATCAGGGGAGGTTCACGCCCAATTTTCCTCCGTCCAATGGGCGAGCGTGGCTCCGCCCCCGAGGTCATCCTGATCCGGAAATTTGCATATGGATTCTCCTGCCGTACTGTAAAGCGCCGAGCGCGGGCCGAATTCAGTCAGTTTTGTTTTGGGCTCGGGCGAGTTGGAGAGGTGTGGCGGCGGCGAAGTGTAGCAGCGGCAGAGTTTTTTGGGCTCGGGCGAGTTGGAGAGGTGTGGCGGCGGCGGAGTGTGGCAGCAGCAGTCAAGACGGGTCTGGAGGAGAGTCAGTCTGTCGGAGTTCGGAGCCTGTCGGGGAGCTGCAGAGAGGGGAAGCCGGGAACACGATCGAGGTCGCAGTGGAGTCGCTCGTCGCGGGACCCAAGCAAGCCAGCTATCCTCTTTCCACAGAGCATCAACAATTCCCCCCTCTTTCCCCCCCCCGCGCTGAGATAGTGTGGAAAGGGGGCCCCGTTCCCACCCCATTCCAAGCAGTGCCAACAAAACCCGCGGAGGAGCGCGGAGTCGGGGCACTGCCGCGGCATTTGCGGCTCATCACAAGACGGGTAGGCTCCGCCCGGTCTCGCGCCCACAGCCCCGTCTGCCCCCTTGTCGTTGAGGGTGGCTCTTTTCTTTTGCTTTTGAGTATATGTGTTGTCTGCGCCGTCTGTAAAGTAAAACTGTGCAAGTGTTGCCGTGTGCTCGCGTAGTCGGTAGTAGATCTGCATTCTTGTGTTTCTTTTGTTGCATAGTTGTTGTAATTGTA
Organism: Eptatretus burgeri; assembly: GCF_056783735.1. Taxonomy (NCBI): domain Eukaryota; kingdom Metazoa; phylum Chordata; class Myxini; order Myxiniformes; family Myxinidae; genus Eptatretus; species Eptatretus burgeri. Next base: position 159,855,623 of record NC_140961.1, read on the forward strand.
TATGTGTGCTATCCGTGTGCCATGGAATAAATGTGCCTCATGTTGAACTGTTTTTCCCGTTTCGCTTTGTCTTTTCTTTCATTGAATCTCCATCTTACTTCACGTAAAGGGTTGGTAGTGGGCTAAATACGCCCGATAATTAATCGGAACCGTCGAGGTTGACAATAACACCGCTCAGTTATCCCGATAGTACGGAACGGGTCGCTTAAAGTGGCCCGTGTCCGAAGTCGACCTGCGGCGAGGTGCGATCGCCCGGTCTACCCTCCGTGTGGGTACTTAGGTAGGTCGAATTTGGCGAACAACCCTATCCCACGCGGGGGGCCGATTGGAACGATCGTGGTGAGGCCGAAAGGCCCACCCGTGACTAGTTCCCGGCGTTAGTCCGAGAGGGTCACGACGGAATCGTTTCGTCCGGTGGGCGACGTGCTGCGATTCGAGTTACGTGGCCGCTCGCACGCCGGTGGGCGCGAATTCGCAACAGTATTTTACCTTTTCGCAATGTCTTGGCAAGGAAAAACAAAAAGAGAAGAGAAGAGAGAGAAAAAAATTTACTTCCTGGTTCGGAGCATACCAGCACTCTGATGTTCCCGAAATTTATACACCGTCTAATATGAAAACGATCATAACTTGGGCCATTGTGTTTATCTATAAATGCGCATAAGAAATCGAGAAATTATTAGAATACACGAAGTAATCACTCTCCCGTACGAAGCCAGTACGTTGTAACCCGTAATGGGGAACGTGGCTGTGCTTCCCTTCCCCATTGGCCACGCCCACGCAACAACGTGTCTTGCCAGTGGTTTGGTAAATAAATGGCCATAACTTGGGAAGCACTTTTCCGATTAATATCAAACCTTGAAAAGGCACATACTCAGGGCCCCAGCAATATACCTGGCAAGTTTCAATTACATCGGACCAGAGGTTGTCGAGAAACAGCGGTCTTACACACACACACACACACACACACACACACACACACACACACACACACACACACACACACACACACACACACACACACACACACACACACACACACACACACACACACACACACACACACACACACACACACACACACACACACACACAGCTGGAATTGTAGATAGATGTGACCACACACGTGGTGCACACACCGTCAAGAAAGCTCTCATTCAGGTAGTTTTGTTAAATAATCTTCCTATTGTAATCGAATTTGTTTTCGCCGAATGTTAAGCTCACATGGATGAGGAGCAAGTCACTCAATCTGTACAGTGATGGGAGCAGGAGCAAGTCACTTCCGATCATACAAAATGTCAAAGTGGGGGGGGTGGGGTATTATATATATATATATATATATATATATATATATATATATATATATATATATATATATATATATATATATATACTCCACATCTTTTCATCCAGTTCGAAAGAGCACACGGAGCATGAGACAAATAAATAATAATTAAATAATGCTACGTGGCAAATTTTAAAAAAAATAACTCCATATAAAATGCCATCTATTAAAAATCGAAACTGAATCTTTTGACTTTACATGTGAGGTAAGCAATGAAATTCACAATTTGTTTGAGAAAATTAATCGACAGATTTATTGAGGTAAAACAGTTGCGGCCTAGCACCAAAATAGCCATGTCACCACAGACACATTAAATTAAATGTAAAAACTCGACATCCATTTGCACGACAAACTTCACATTTACCTGATACTCAAACAATCCGCTCTGGACAAGGTAACACCTGTTTGTGCCAAGGATAATCGAACTATAATTCCAAAGATAACAGGAGCTCAAATACAAGTCTTCCACCAAGGAAATATAATCCAATATGGCGATTGGCGAAGGCGGAACATGAAGGAACCACGTGATCACATCGCTTACGTCACACGCATCGTCTCGAAGCTTCCATCTGTCGTCAGCACATTTTTAAAATTTCAATCGACGAGGACCGGTGTTAATTGTTGCGATAATTTAAATATAATACATGATAAACTCTCGTGGTTAAAGCCTTTTTAAAAATATTGTAAAATAATAATTTATAAAAAAAATAAAAAATATTCATAAAAAACCCCACACCACGCCTCACTTACACAATCATACACCTCAAACAGAAGGAGCACAAAGCCTTCTTCACCCGTACTACAAAATGTGATAACTACATTTTTTTAAACAATAATTATAAAAGATTACACTTCTTTTGAAATAACTTTATCCCCACGGCAAAATAAATAAACATCTGCCATGCAGGTGAAACAATGAGTGCGTTCTCCGAGATGCTAAAACATCGCTTCCCCCACTCTGTCCCTGTACGAATCTGTGCCTCCTGGAGGTAAATAGTGGGTAGCGACCTCACCTTTCACCTCTTTACCTTTAACTATTAAAAAACAGGTGTGCTCCATGAGCAAACGATTTGCTATCGCTTGCTAAGATAATCGTTCCGTATCAATCGCTTTGCAAGCCGCTTCTTGGCAAACAGCGCAAGCAATCAAAAGTGTTGGTGAAGGAAAGCGATCTGATTGAAGACACAACGTGTCCACTTATGTCAGAAAAATGGCCATTGGATTCAACCCACTGTACTGGACCAGATCCTACCACAACACACCTTGCACCACACCACACCACACGGGGTGGTCAAGGAGGTCGAGGGTGGGGGTTTATGGTGTTTGTGAAGGAGGTGGTATGTTGTGTTTGAGGGTGTGTATGGTGTGCATTGTGTGAATGGACTGCCGACTCTGAGTGGATTGTTTGTCTGATAAACTGTGACTGTCTGTATGACTGTGAATATGACAGTGTGTGACAAGACTGTGACCGTTTCTCTGATGGGTTGTGATTGTCTGTCAGATGGAATGTGACGGTCTGACAGAATGTGATTGTCTGATGGAGTGTGGCTGTCCAGTTGATGGAGTGTGGCTGTCTGTTTGTCTGATGGAGTGTGGCTGTTTGTCTGATGGAGTGTGGCTGTCTCTCTGATGGAGTGTGGCTTTCTGTCTGTCTGATGGAGTGTGACTGTCTATCTCTCTGTATGTCTGATGGATGGTGACCCTAACCCAAACTACCCCCACCCTGCAATTATTTTACCCTCCCCAACCATCAACAACCTCTTCCGAACCTCCAACTCTCTCTCCCCCAACCTTCAACTCTATTCTCCACCACCCAACTGTTTCCCCCACCACCAAGCAATCCCGTTTACCCTCTGCAACGATGCTGTCCACATTTATTACTTTGTGTTTAACTTATCTAAACACAAATTCAATTGCTACCGACTATGTATTCAGGAAAAAGGGAGAACTGCTTAAGTAATAAATAGATTGAATGCAGAGTGTTATTTGAATGCGAAACTAGACATGTATGACCGGCTCTCCCCCCCCCCCCCTTTTGATGAACGACACATCTTTTGGCAACCATGGTGGATTGAAGGAAAAATATTAATTAATGTTTACTCTGGAACTACTGTATCAATAAATGTGAGACATCAGAGTTATGATGGAACAGCCATGTGGAATGAAGCTTTGAAATTTCAACTGGATCAGGCCCAGGGTTTGGCAGCCATGTTGGATTGAAGGTCTGGGTACCCGGTCATCACTGCCAGCAGTTATAAAGTGGCAGTTCTAGTTATTATTATTATTATTATTATTATTATTATTGTTATTATTTTTGCATGTACGTTTTTTTTTCTCTCTCTTCTCTTCTCTTTGTGTTTTTCCTTGCGATGACATTGCGAAAAGGCAAAATACGTTGGCGCTAATTGAATAATTGGCCATTAAAACTAAATTGCGAATAATCATAACTGTGATATGCGAACTTCCGGACAGTGAGGACTTAACTTACGGACTTTCGAATAGACGGTTACTGTATTCTTTCTCGATTTTTCTCGATTTTCTTAAACATAATGCCCCAATTCATTCAGTGATGATTACTGTAATCTTTCTCGATTTTTTTCTCGATTTATCGACTTACTGTATTCGTTCTTTCTCGATTTCTGTAATTTCTCGATTTCTTTCTCGATTTTCTTAAACACAATGCCCCAATCCAGTCGTCGTGTACGCCAGCAAAGGAACGAAGCAGCACGTCTTGCAAGCAAAATGGAATCTAACGAAGCACGAGCTGCTCGCTTGACACGCGACGCAACACACGTGACAAAGTTTCGTGCAACTGAAACGGATGAAAAACGAACTGCTCGCTTGGCAGACAAACACTGAACGCGAGGCAAGGCGTCGTGCAGCTGAAACGGATGAAGAACAAACTGCACGCTTGGCAGACAACACTGAATGCGAGGCAAGGCGTCGTGCAGAAGAAATGGATGAAGAATGAACTGCTCGCTTGGCAGACAACACTGAACGAGAGGCAAGGCGTCATGCAGAAGAAATCCCTCACCAGCGAGAAGACCGGCAAGTAAGGGATGCCCTGCACCATCAGGACGTACACCGTGCGAGACGAGAGCAGGCTCACCGTGAGAATCGCAACATTGCTCGATACGATGATACCGATTTCTTCCGAGAGGAACTTCATGTTGAGTACAGCCAGGCGTTGAGCAGGACCTCATTATTTCAATGCACTAGATGCTCACATTGTGATGCTTTTGTGTGAAGCGAGGAGAGAAGAGGATTTTGCTGCTACCATGGCAAGGTCGACCTGAAGCATGATCCTACGAATCCAAAACCCGGTTCAATTCCATCACAACCTCCAGATGCTATTAAAAACCTTTTCCTTAACCAGGACTTTGTGAATCACGCGAAACAGTACAACAACGCACTTGCAATGGCAAGTATCTGTGTCCGAGAGATAGGTATGTCTAGCTTCAATCCTGGAGTGCGCATTCTCGGGGTCGGACATCCGGAAACTTCGCCGACCCATAATGCAATGTCTGCATAGCAACGCTGGCGAAGGGGAAAACAAAGTACCTCGTTCGCTCGGATCGCCCTGCTATGCGTTGCAGCAGTGTAGGTCGTGCTAGCGCTATCGCACCACACTCGACTCGTACCTGTTACAAGTTTGTTTCTTTCATAGCCTTTGTTACACATTATTATTTGCAACAATGCCGAAAAGTTGCTGTATTTTCAGTTGTACTAATAACAAGGCAAAAAATTCAGAACTCTCCTTTTATCTCATACCAAGTCGGGCTACTGAACCAGAGAGGAGACTTCTGTGGCCTAGAGCCATCAATCGTGGCATCAATTTCTATCAAATGTTAGAGTTTGATGGTTGATCAAACAAATGTTAGAGGCTCTAACATGGATACCTGCAACATTTTTGTGTAGCACAGTCTGCACCCAGCCAGAGACCAAAAATTTGTGGGCTTTCAGTGATCGGTAGTTTTTCATTGTCTCATTGTAAACTCTCCTGAGATTAAAAAGAAAAATATATTCTGTGGTTAGTTATTAAAATAGTACCAGGAAAATTAAACAATGGCACATCACGCAAAAACATTAATGCCTTGGCCTTTGATTGCCATTAATAGGATTAGAACTTGCATATATATGTAGTTGAAAGTGTGTCTGTCTGTGTGTCTGTGTGTGTTTATCTGTGACCTATGCACGCGAATAGTACTGAACTGATCCTCACCAAACTTCACATGCTGACAGAACATGTACCCGAGAGTGTCCCGATGTAAAAGAATTGTACTTCTGACTTCCAGTTTCCGAATTATGACGTCATCACCTAATTTCGTAACGTTAATTTTTCAAGTTCAGCCGATTGACATGGGACCAACGGAATTTGATAGAGAATGAGAAATTAATACAACAGTCAATTGAAGACAATGACCTCCGACTTCTCGGTTTCCGAATTATGACTTCTGCATTTGACACACTTGCAAAAATGACCGTATGTATATTATACCATATAATGATATACTAATCATCTGTAAGTCATATTTTATTAACATTTTCTTTGTTCATTATTGTCATAACCATGGTTATAAAAACCAGTTTTATTGTCACTGTATAACGTTTTTGCGTCACTTCGGCCTGGATTCGGGATCAGCAATCAAATAATGTAAATCACCATTAAAAATTATTTTTTGATGATGTGGGAATTATCTTAATTAAAACCAGTAGAGGAAATATACACCATGTCTGATATTTGGGTCTTTCATGTCTCCGACGATGCCTTTATCTCCAGGGACGCATCATTCCCCATGACAAAAACCGGAAGCAAAAGGGTCATCGCTGACGACACGGATTCCAAATTGCCAGAGTATTGTGTTCTTGTTGTTGTTGTTGTTGTTGTTGTTGTTGTTGTTTACTATTCTCTCATATGCACGCGTTGAGTATGAAGCTCACTACGTTCGCTATTAAATGCTGTGCGGTGTATAAACACGATCGGGTTTGATTTCTATGTTGCGAATATTAAACGCTGTGCGGTGTATAAACACGATCGGTTATATAAACACAATTATCACTACCAAGCTAATATAAGCTCTGCAGCACAAATCAATAAGGTGAGTGAGTACGAGGTGTCACAATTCTCATGAATGATTATCATATCATATGTCATATGATCTGATGATAATCAGTGTAATGTGTTGATGATAATCAATGTAATGTGTATAGCTTTCCCCCTATGACCTATAATATTTGTATTATTAGAAGCCATAAGGCAGTAGCTTTCAGCTACCCCCTATAATAATAGCCTAAAATTAATAATATATTGACGAATCATCAAAACATTGAACATACATCGGACAACCTTAATACATATGATCTATAATCTACAGACTAACCTATGGCCTCCTATTAATATGTGTATATTAAAGAGTGTAGCTTTCTGTAGTAGGTCGAAGCATATTGAACCAGTACCAGTCTCATTAATGTTTTCATCATTGATCAATATATTATAGGCCATAGTGGGTAGCTTAAAGCTACCCTGTATGGCCTATAATATATTGATCAATCATGAAAACATTGAACAGACATTGGACAACCTTAATGAACATGACCTATAATCTACACACGAAGGAGACTGGTTTAATATGCATTGACCTATAGAAGATGACGATCAACTATTATAATCGCAGTCGGTTGAAACATAAGATATGTCAAAACCTAGGAGAAACACTTCAATGCAAATGGTTAGTAAACTATTGATGTGCAAATAGGATCAGTTTGCTGAATTTTTTCCTGATGGGTTTATCTTTCAATCTAGTGTTCATGGTTCGAACAACATGGTGGAGACGAATCTTTGTATAGCACTCACAGATGTGCTGAATGAGAGAAAATATTGAATTCTTGACGCCTGGAAAACTCATTTCCGGAGTTTTCCTGGATAATATCGTTTTTTTACATTTTCTTTCAAACTATCGACTGTACTTTGCGATCATTTGAATTGTTATACTGGCGTTTAGCGTTTAAATTGTAACTTCTTAAAATATTACTCTAAAAATAGATTGACGATTGAAAGAGAAAAAAAGCATCAATAATCGCATTCTTTCCGATGAAAGGTGCATGTGGAGCTCTTCCCAGACTTATTATTGCATTCGAACGCCACGCACTCTGGCATTTTTTACGTTTACCAGTTGAAAATACTGGCAAAATAATTAAAACTCTTAATGCATCCACAGGTTTTTTGAATTGCGTGCGACTCGCGAGTGGCAATGCGACATGGCTGCTGAGCCATTTCCGGTGACTTCAGTTCTCACTGCTGCGAGTTGATGGCATTGCTGGTCCAGGTTATGATTAGAAGTCCGTGGTCATAGCCGAGACACGGATTTGAAATTGCCAAGGTATTGTGTTGTTGTTGTTTCCTTTTCTCTCATGTGCACACGTTGAGTATGAAGCTCACTGCGTTCGCTATTATACACTTTTGTTGAGAACAGTAGTGGATCAATCCACGCTGCCTCACCCCAATATGTTCATATTGTACGTACACATGCGATGCAGAGACTGTCTAATATTTCCTCGCCAAATATAGATGATACGGCGTCCATGGTATTTGATACACTATCATAGGCCTTATTTACATCAACAAAAACCAAAAGAGGTCGTCTATTATACACATTTCCTTGACAACAATAGTTCATCAGTATCAGTACATGCTGCCTCACATAATACACTTTCTTCTAATATCCACTTTCGTTGAAGCGGAGATATTTTTTCCCGAGCAATTCCTCATCATCAAGCAGGTTTCCTCATCAAATCCTCACCAATTCCTCATCCATTTCGCATCCATTCCTCATCATCAAGCATTTACCTCAGCAATAGGACCAGTACCTCTATCAGGAGATCGTGCTAAATAGAGTGACTATTTACTTTTGTATAGTGGCAAAAGGTTGGTTGTGCTCATTCCCGCGGACCCCAGTGAAAATCGCTGGAACTCCCGCACTTTTTGAGCCGGACCCATGCGAATCATCGCAGGGCTCTCGGAACTAATTGGCCTCCCCAGTTGGCAGTGGATCCCCTTGCGAGGACTCCCGCGATGTGAGTTGTAGGGGATAGTTCCCTGACGAGTTGCCCCGAGCACAACCACCTCACATAAAATTAATCCACACATTAATACATAATAGTAATATTTTGATAATTAAAAAAAATTATTGATGCCTCCTAAAAAGCGAGGAAGCAGCATTGGGAGAAAAACGCCACACGCGAAGACTGTGAGAGCGTCACGAGATGTAGAGACCGAAGAGAAAACGACATCAAGGCATCAAAGAGACCGGTCGCATTCGGCAGCTGCTCAGCTTGCAGAGAATCCTGAAGATACGGACGCTCGGCGCCGAATCGTTCGTCAAACATCCACAGCAGCGAGAGCAGCAGAGCTGCCTGAAGCTACAGATGCTCGATGCAGAAGCAATCGCCAAGCAACCGCATCAGCGAGAGCAGCAGAGCTGTTTGAAGCTACGGACGCTCGATGCAGAAGCAATCGCCAAGCAACCGCAGCAGCGAGAGAAGCAGAGCTGCCTGAAGCTACGGACGCTCGACGCAGAAGCGATCGCCAAGCAACCACAGCAGCGAGAGAAGCAGAGCTGCCAGAATCTAAGGACGCTCGACGCAGAAGCGATCGCCAAGCAACTGCAGCAGCGAGAGAAGCAGAGCTGCCTGAAGTCTCGGACGATCGACGCCGAAGCAAACGGTTGCATTCAGCTGCCAATAGAACCGGCCCTTTCAAATCATCGAAAATGGAAAGAGAAGCCTTTTACTATAGACCGCATAATCAGTATCAATTAATCCCTATACTTCAAATAGGTGGGATGGATGAGATCTGACATCATTGTGGCGCAAGAAAATTCAAGAAAGAACCTCCTGGTATGTGTTGCAGTGGAGGGAAAGTGAAAATCACTGATATATACGAACCACCAGAACCGTTGAAGTCTCTGTTGGATGGAACATCTGCCCACTCGCAACATTTCTTTGGCAATATCAGGAGGTATAACTCATGCTTCCAAATGACATCATTTGGGGCTGAAGAAGTTAGGTTACTGGGCTGCTTCCTTAAATTTAAGATTTGTGGGAAAGTATATCATCGAGCCGGGGCCATTTTGCCACAACCCGGAGAAGAACCGAAGTTTCTTCAGATCTATTTCATGGGCGATCACAATCAGGAAGCTCAACGTAGGTGTAGCGTTGTTGAAGATATCCTTCTCGAGTTGGTTTTGGACTTGCAAAAGATGTTGCATGAAACGAACAACATCGTAAGAAGTTTCAAAACAGCCTGAGAACAGGCTCCCAGTGAAGACATGAGGGTTGTAATTCATGCTGATAGAACTCCTGCTGGAGAGCATGAGAGAAGATACAATGCCCCACAAGTGGATGAAGTGGCCATCGTCATCAATGGGCAAGAATTCAATCGGCGTGCCATCGTCATACACTGCAGAAATGACCAACTGCAGAGAATCAGTGAGACACACCACTCCTATGATGCCCTGCTATACCCGTTGATTAACTGGGAAGGAAAAGGTGGCTATTGCTTCCAAATATGGCAGTTCAATCCCACGAACGGACGAATGAATGTTGGAAAAAAAGTATCTGTAAATGATTACTATGCATACAGAGTCATGCACAGGCAAAATAGTTTCAATATCATTTTGCGTTGTCGCCAACTGTTTCACCAGTATATAGTTGATATGTATGCAAAGATTGAGACTGAACAACTACGATTCATCAGAACTCATCAGCAACAGTTACGCGTGGCTGATTATATACATCTCGGTGATTCTCTAACCAATGACGGCCATGCAAATGTTGGTCAATGAGTTATATTACCATCATCATTCACTGGTGGACCATGGTATATGGCAGAACGAACTCAAGATGCAATGGCATATGTTCGAACTTTTGGAAGACCTGACCTTTTCATAACTTCAACCTGTAATCCTCAGTGACCAGAAATTTTCAAAGAACTATTACCAGGACAAGTCGCACATGACCGACATGATCTAATAGCGAGAGTCTTTCAGAGGAAAGTGATTCTGTTGATAGATCTTATGACGAATTTTAACGTGTGTGGGTATGTTGCTGCCTACATGTAAACCATAGAATGGCAAAAACGTGGTCTTCCACACGTACATAGCCTTTTTTGGCTCAGAGAAAAACTTAGACCCACCCAGATTGACTCAGTCATTCACGCTGAATTGCCTAACCAAAAGAGTATCCGTTTCTGTACGCTATTGTGAAACGTCATATGATCCATGGTCCATGTGGGGTAATAAATAGCAAGGCACCCTGCATGACAAATGGAAAATGTGGAAAGAAGTTTCCGAGAGAACTCCACGAAACGCAGTCGGATAAAGATGGATATCCGTGGTATCGTAGGCGGGCACCTGATGATAGTGGATTTGAAACAATGGTTAAAGTTCACGGTATTCCTGAACCCGTCGTTGTTGATAATAAATGGATAGTTCCATATATCCCATTACTCTCCACTATTTTCAATGCCCATATCAACGTTGAGTACTGCAATAGTGTAAAAGCTATCAAATACATATGCAAATACATTCACAAGGGCAGTGAACAAGCCGTAGTAACCATTGAGAGAAACGACATCAACGAGGTTCAAAATTATGAAAATGGTCGATATATATGCAGAAATGAAGCCATATGGAGGATATTGAACTTCCCCATTACTGGCAGGTTTCCTCCAGTTATTCACCTGACAAATCACCTTGAGAACGGACAGAGAGTATATGTTACAGATCAAAATGAAATGTCCAACAACGAGCGGAAGAACCTCCAATTTCTATTTTACTGGCATTTTTCAAACGATGCGAAATTGATGGCTTTGCTCGAACTCTACTGTATGCTCAGGTGCTAACGTATTTCACTTGGAACTCGAGTCAGAAACGTTGGAACAGGACAGAAGCAAGGTTTAGAATTTCCAGGATATCCCGGTATTTCCAAATCTGACGCATTGGGTCGAGTGTACAGAGTCCATCCCAATAATTGAGTGTTTCCACGTCCGCCTCCTCCTGCATGTGAAACGAGGTTCAGTGAGTTTCATAGACCTGAAAACAGTGGACGGGCAAATTTGCAGCACATTCCGTGAGGCTTGCAATCTCCTCGGACTCCTAGAAGACGATGCCCATTGGAACGCCACGCTTGAAGAGGCAACTGTTTCTCAATTCCCATCGACCATTTGGTATCTATTTGCAATTATGATAACTGCGTGTGAGATGTCAGATCCCAAGAGTCTATGGGACATTCACAAAGAGGCCCTGTCTGAGGATGTAAAAAACAGAGTCCAAAGAGAACATCCCCAAGAGGACATCCAGTACACACCAGATATGTTCAATGAGGCTCTTACATACATTGAAGATTTGGTATTATACATGAGTGGGAAAGATTTAACTTAGTTGGGACTTCCCTCTTCTAATAGGTCTGAAAGCGCAACCATCAGTAGAGAATGGTTTCGTGAAAGAAACTCCAACACAGATACTCTCGCAAAGTTTGTTTCTGACAATGAGCCGCTTCTGGTACAGGATCAGAGTAATGCATCTCAACTGATTTCTGAAGCGGTTCAAGAGGGAAGTGGTGTGATATTTTTCTTGGATGCCCCTTATGGTACTGGCAAAACATTTGCCCTCAACGTTTTGCTTGCTAAGATGAGGAGCCAGAAAAAGATCGCATTAGCCATTGCTTCATCCGGTAAAGCCACAACACTACTTTCAGGTGGCCACACAGCGCATTCTGCTTTCAAATTGCCTCTCGACTTAGCTCCAATGGAATATCCGGTTTGTGGCATTGGCAAACAAACTGAAGCAGAAAAATTGCTGAAGAATTGCGACCTCATAGTTTGGGATGAAGGTACGATGTCGCCTAAGGATGCATTCAAAGCATTAGATAGAACTATACGAGATTTAAGAGGAGTAGACCTGCCTATAGGTGGAGTTACGCTGGTTATTTCTGGCGATTTCAGACAAACTTTACCTGTCGTACCCCGTGGCACTCCAGCTGATGAAATGAAAGCCAGTTTAAAATCTTTATACCTCTGGACATTCGTACAAACTATCCATCAAACAACAAATATGAGGGTCAAATTATATGATGATTTAGATACTGGCAATTTCGCACAATTACTTCTCAAACTTGGAAATGGTGAAATTCTGAACACAAATGATGTAATATCTATTCCGGATGACTGTGGTACAATATAGTTTCATCGATGGAAGAATTAGAGGCTCATGTGTATCCCAATTTAGAGACGAATTACAAAATCATACCATGGCTCTGTGAAAGAACAATCCTGGCTCCACTTAATGAAACAGTCCGTGGAATAAACCATCAGTTATTACAAGTAGTTCCAGGTGAACAACATAGTCACAAGTCTGTTGACACCACACTGGATACTGCGTAAGCCATACATTATCCCACAGAATTTCTAAACTCATTGGAATTACCAGGATTGCCTCCGTACAATCTGTCGTTAAAAGTTGGATGCCCTATTATGTTATTGCGTAATCTAGATGCACCAAAACATTGCAACGGAACTAAACTGATTGTGAAAAGACTACTACCACATGTAATTGAGGCCACTATCATGACAGGATGTGCGAAAGGAGAAGATGTATTGATTCCGCGAATTCCACTCATTCCATCAAATTCAACGATTGAATTTAAGAGCCTACAATTTCCTGTATGCCTGTGCTTTGCGATGTCTATCAATAAGGCACAAGGACAGTCATTGAAAGTAGCAGGGCTGGAATTATCCACTCTTTGCTTTTCCCATGGTCAGTTATATGTGGGATGCTCCAGAGTGGGATCATCGGAGGCGTTATACATATTGGCCCCAGAGGGGAAGACATCAAATATTGTTAATCCTCGAGCACTCCACTAAAATTATTGAGCTACTTCAGTTATTTCATAAACGGGACTAGGATGTGCGATGAAGGAAATACATGTTGCTGGTGAAAAATAAAAATGGTGGTGGTGGTTTGTATATATACATATTCCAGATAAAAATAGAATGGTGATGGTGTATGGCGTATGTTTATAATATTTTATAATTAAATGGTTATGAGCTATGTAGATATTTTATCGAATGGTTATGGGCGTAGGTATGTTGTAACTTCGTATACATAATATAACATAATTTTTTTATCAGGATAACAGACGTAAATAAATCAAATACGCTGGGCCAGGCTGGGTTATGCCCGACGTATAAATTAACTCGCAAATGATGACATGAAACCAGCCTCACATTGTTGAGGCATTATGGTTTTTTATCTGATGCGGCAATAAAACTTAACATTTCTGAACTCGAGTCTTCTGCATATAAAACATGGCGGGAAAAATATAATATTATAGTGGTGATGAAAAAAAATAATAATGGTGGCAGCCTCTACAATTTTACAATTCACTGTGACAAATACTCCTTCAGACCTGCCGTCATCCACGGGATTCCTGTGCGGAGCACGGGTATCCCTGCTAGTATTTGATAATACACAGTTAAAACTTGGTTTAAAATTGAATTGCATACCTGGTGTCTTGACTTGATACGTGTATACATCCGGGTATTGCACGTTCGGCCATTCCTTTGGTTGTCGATCCCGAATCAACGGGCTACTGGAATGGGAAAGAATCAAGCCCAATTAACTGTAATTTGGCTCGATATCTGGCCAATGCATCACCTGACAAATGTTCTATATATTGATATGACATTGCAAACACTTGGGTGAACACAATGTATCAACAATTTATCTGAAATACATCGACAGAAAAAAAACAAATCACTTGGCTTTGCGTTCAAGTAAACCACGATGTACGTGCGTCTGCAATCGGTGCTGAGTTTGTTTTCCCCTTTGCCAATATGGTGGTCGCGTTACCAAGTGAAGTCACGTGATTGTGACGTATGTCCGACCTCAAGAATACAAGGTAAGGTTTACCATTACATTGGTGCTCCTCTTGCCGATCTGGGTTGTACATCATGCTTTGCTCAGATCGACTTTCACGATCCAGCACATGAGCTGGAGTATCGTCGTGCCCACACCTCGAACAGTAGCCTGAATGAGCATTTTTTGCTTGGAACACAACAGGTCATTCATGAGTGCAACCCATACATCCAGCAATTCAAATCAGCCATTGAGTATGTGGTTCATAATGATAGCGCCAATGAACTGAAAATTGTGTTAACAGGTCGTATGCGGTGCCGAGACCTTCATCATGGTACCGTCAACCTTCCCTCACCAGACAGTGATGTGGCTGTCATTGCTCCAGGGGCAATGACAACAGTGCAGTTTGGAAGGCTGGCAGTCGGTGTTCACCCCAGAGGAGGAGGTTTACAGACAATAGACGCCAAGCATCTAATGTATGTCCCTCTATCATACATACTTCTGCTACCCTGCGGCTCCCAGGGGTACTACACTGAGTTGGCAGGGATAATGCCAGCATCTTTCTACCGCTACCATCTCCAAGTACGTGATCCTACTCATCACTTCAATGTATTGATTCATGGTGGAAAGTTGACACAGCAATACGTGTTATGACTCTTCACCCGGCCGAGTGATGACAGAGTCGAATGAGGGTTCTCGAATGATACGATTTATTTCAGAAGATGGCACTAGCATGCGGAATGCGGCCCAAAGGCCCTTCAGTCAGGTGCCCCCGGACCACATTGAGATTCTTACTTCAAAACAGTTGTATATATATAATCACACAAAAGCAGAACTGGGTGTGGACTAAAAGTGTGTGCTAAGGGATAAAGAAGTAAAGAAATAAATGTGGCAGTAGGCTTCTTTCCCCCCTCCCTAGGGGCCCTAGGGGAAGTTGAATCAGTCAATCCTCAGATTCGCAACCCAACAGTTCATCTTGCAAACTCATAACTTTCTAAACCTCCTACACCAACACATGTTGATAGCAAAGGCGAAACCCTTGTGATATGACTCAGAACAGGAATGTGTGGGATGTCAGCATGCAATGAAGGAACAGTGCAAGGACATGCTGTTGAGCTGCAGATAAAACAGGAAGAGTGATAAAGGCTTTCCAAACACATAGTTAAGACAACATGAAAAAGAAGAAGAAGAAGAAGAAGAAGAAGAAGAAGAAGAAGTTAAGACAACATGAAATATTTCAAGCAACATTTTTAAGGCAAGGTTCGAATCCTGACAGCTGATGAATATACAACTATTGACTATTGATTAGATATTCAACTATGGCTCAAATGTGACCACCTAACATATCATCATTCCTCTCAGTCCCTCCTTGGTCATATTTGACCATAGCCAGCCATACCTGATACCCACCAGCCGAGTGGACCCCTATTTGGTTCCTGTAGCAGCTACCCCTCGGCCCCCACGCCTGCCAAACGGGATTTGCAAATGCCGTGGATAGCCAGCAGCATTCCCCAAATGAGAAGTCCCCAACTGCCGGTGGTTCAGGTTAGCTTCTGTTGCCTTTTGTCTTGCCCACTGCCACACGTCTCCCATTAAGTTGTCGTATACAAATTTTATGTTAAGTCCACACAATATAAAAGGCACTACAAGTCTACACAAGATTAAAGGCAATGCAAGTCGACACAATATTAACAGCAACATTATTATTTAGGCAATTATTGAGAAGCAAGTAGGAGTGGGAGCACTTAAGGCACGGGTGTAAGCACGTTCAACGCAGGAGTCGCGTCTTGCGCTGGAAGATAAAAGCAACATGCACTCTCTCCTGTGTTAGTCTTCTGTTTTAACAAAGAGGAACGGTTGGAGACCAAGGCTCTGGATTCCCATTTTGAGGCCCTGGGCGTCTTCCTCCCCATTATTGGCCGGACCTTCTTCCTTCGAGAGTTCGCTGTTAATTATAATAATGGCCTGGGTAAGGGGTGAAGCGGCGCAGCATTTCTTTCGACAAATGGTAATGAGACGTTTGATCAGAAATACTCCACAAATGATTCCCACGACGATTAGGAGTGCTGCCCCTAACAGGTGCAGTAACCAGTCTCCCCAGTCATGAAATATAGATCTCCACCCTGCGTAACCCTCTTTGCGTTCCACTCGATCGCTATTGAGAGCTTCAAGCCTTGTATGTGAAAACACCTCAAAGTGAAATGTGTTCTTCTCCGGGAGGTTACTGTATTTTCGCAGGATTTCACAACTATACTCCAAAAGGGTTCCTTTAGGGGCCCATGGAACTCGGGTAATTAGAGATGCGTGTTGACCCCATATGAATCCTATTTGTGCAAAGTGCCCCCGCTGGGTTTTGTCTTGCGTTTTGTTCTGCCAAGCCACTTTTGTCTTTTCTGCATTTTCTGACGCCCCCAACAGGTTTTGTCAAAGCATAAGACCATTTAATCGATTTTATTTCCTCGTTTCGTTCTACCAAATCGTAAGTTCCCTCGGCTTGAACGCAGGACAGTTCTATGAGCTGCTGTGGCTGGATGGTTGTCATCCCTCTGGAAATGAGTGGTGCAGTCTTGCCAGGTTCCTTTGAAAACATCTTTACCTTATCTAGTTCTTGGTTGTATGTTTTCCCCAAACTTGAGTATTCACCCCTTCCATTCTTTCTCCAGCTGCTTCCCTCCTATGTCGCTGTGGGGTTGGTACTGGTTCATTTCCGTGTCCCCCTTTGCCACGGAGGTGTATACGGTTTCTTCGGCTTGAGTGTGTTAGTGTGTTGCCGAGTGATAGGTCCCCCCCACAAAGGAGTAGTGTCAGTACCAGGAGTTGCATGTTGTGTCGTCAAAGGTTCTGTCACTGTCTCCGGTACTACAAGGCTTCTATTGTCTATACCTCCTTGTTCCATGTTCGGCATGGTGTCCGCCTCTGGTTCCGGTCCGGCATCCGGCTCCCCCGGCGGTGGGCCTCCTGGTACTATCTCACCCTGTCTTGCTGGGCCGGCTCCCCCCTGGTCCGGTGGCGGTGGAGGGTGTCCCTGAAGAGGTATCACGTCTTCCACCTCTTCGTCTTCTTCGCTGTCCCGGTATAATACTGAATCGGGCACTGCCGGAACCTCTGTTGGGGTTATCTCCTCTGGTTCCATAGTTCCGTCTGCCTCCTCGGGTGCCCGCTTACAGTGTGAGTGGTGTATCCATGCACTCTTACCTCCCACTTTAACGGCGGAGGGCGTGGTCAACAGTACAGTGTAAGGTCCGGTCCACTTGGGTTGCAGGGCGTTCTTCTGCAGGAATTCTTTCACCCAAACCGGTTCAGTGGGTTGAAAATCATACAACGAGTCTCCAGCAGGTATCGGCAATGCTTCTTGTACCTGTAAGTGAAAGGTCCTGATGGTAGCAGTGAGCGTTTTGCAATAATTCATCATTCCGTCGGTCATAGATGACAAATCCCAATCTCCCATATCTGGTGGAGCAGAGGCCGGTAACTGCACAGGGTGTCCTGTTATTATTTCGTTTGGCGAGAGCCCCCTTGTGGCATTGCGTGTTGTAATACCCAAGCCACGGAATTTCTTCCTGCAAGAGCCGTCTGGCCTTCGGTTCTTACACCAGCAGTCGTTCACACATATGTGCTTCCTCCCTCGTCACCAGGCCTGAGGAATGCGTCGTCAAGCAACGTCGTCATTGCACAAACATCACGGAGTATACCCACACAAAGCCGGATGGTACAGCCAACCACAAACCCCGGCTACGTGCCACAGCCAACCGCTCCAATGCCACAAACCTGTACAGCATGCCACTGCACTGAACACTGCAGTCAACTGAAACATAATGACAAGTATTTGTGTAAAAGATTATTTTTATTATTTTTAAATGGTACCTCCGGACGAGGCTCCCACCCTGACTTGAGCTTGCAGGACTGGAAGTTGCTCTAGGTGCGTAGTGAGTGGATGTGAAGGCCGAAGACCTTACTATACTGTACACTACTGTAGATTTTGATCAGGCAAGCATACCTTCCATCCATCACCTTGTCTGATGGCCTCTAACGTGTTCTGGCTTTCGTTGCCCCCATCTTGTTGTTCTGGGGCGCATCTCAATCTGGTCACCATTCTTCCTAACTCCCCTGCACTATGTCCTTTACTAACTGCCATTAAGGCGTGCGGTGTTAGTCCTTCTCTGTGCTTCATTAGCTCACGTTCTTCGGCGATTAGTTCCACCTCTACCACCGCTCCCTCCTTGCCGATCCATAGGTTAGTTGTCATTATAATAGACAGTACAGTGCAAAGGCAATTCCTCTCCTTTCAAATTGATGTCGTTGCGAAAGCAACCATTCCTCTTACCTTTAATTCCGCTTATGCTTTCCAAATCCAATGAATTTATCCTAACAGATCGAGGCTCATACAAAGACAACAGACATGCTTTTCTGTCCGCTTCCATACAAAAAGCTCGACCCCTACAGGCAGAGAATCGAAAGGCTCCCTCGTCAAGGCCCGCGATGGTTGCGTGTTCAAACAGCATGAGCTCCGGTTGTAATTTTCCCAAAAACACCTCTATCCTGATAAGTGCGTAGCCTACCAAACGTCCTTGTTCTTGGATGTCTGACATGTAAACAATGACAAATGTGTCCAAGAGCCACGTCCTAAAGGTTTTGTCTTCACCAGAAGAAGAAGAAGAAGAAGAACAACAACAACAACAACAACAACAACGCGGAGCTCTCTTAGAGCCAGCATTTGCAACGCAAGACGTGGCTAAAAAGATAAACCCACTTTAAATAAAATCCGTTCATTGTTCAAAACAAATAAAGCATTTAAATCCCCCTTTCCATCCATCCTAAATCCCTCAATCCTTCACGCCTCGGTCCCGCGTCTCTCCCGCGTCTTTTTTTTCTCTTTTCCGGTCACGAAGCCCAATCAACAACAAGAACAACAACAACAACCGGAACCAGCATATATTACAGCCTTGTTTCGAAGTATTGTCTTTTCTATGTACTGATAGCGTGTGCACTCGCTCCGAAACACAAAAATCGAGCGATCCTTTGAAACGTCAACGTTAATGTCCTTATTAATTAATTTTACCACAAAGCTATCTCTTTAAAATCTAGTTTGTCCACCATTTTCAAGATCAGCCGCCTCGAGAAATTCTCGTACATTGCTCCGACAAGCAGGCACATTCACAGCTGGGTGTTAATTGCGCTTTCAAGCTTGAGAAAGCGCGCTGGGCCCATGCGTGATTACATCATTAAGCACACACATGAGCATTGCGTCTAGTCAGCGCGTCGGTTTTTACGATTGAAATCACGTAACAAATATTTTACAAAATGTTAAAACGTTCGTTTTTTATCGGAAATTTTTTACTGTAAATTTTTTACTGAATCCTGTAAAGGGCGTCCGCAAACCTTGTAAAATGTGCTAATTCATCTCGTAAACCCTCACGATAAGCTGTCCTTTGACGGGACAATTTCGTGCTTTCGTCGCGCCTGTTAAATCCTACGGCACGTCACTTCACTCGCAAAACCCCATAAAATATCAGTTTTTCTTCAGATTTTCGACAATGAAGTATTAACACGCGAAATGACACCAAAAATGAAACCAGAATTTAAAATTAACTTTACATCGAACCGGTAACGTCGATCAGCCTTATGAAACATGCAAAGTGTAAACAGAACTGAATTTGAATTTAAAATCAAAATGATGCTCCGAAGAAACCATCCATTTATCACGTACGCAACGTACAGTGTTCAAAGCCAAAACAGTATAGAGTTTATCGGAGAATGAGAAAACCCGAGCCTTGGTCCATTTGACTCCCACAGCTTAACCACAGCACGAATACTGAAGGGAATTCTCACACATAATCTCCAAACTGTCTACCGAAGTGGTTTTAATTATTCAATTCCCTATCGAGTTCACACACAGACACACACACAGACACACACACACACACACACACACACACACACACACACACACACACACACACACACACACACACACACTCAGGCACAAACACAGACACACACTTCGGTAAAAACACTCTCAATGACATTCGCCCATCACTATGAATTAACAACACGTGCAGAATCGGTCATCATCGTCCTTCCTCCGGATTTGGTGTGCGCAATTCACCTCCTCCAAAGTGTTCACGTTTACGATGACGACCAATCATTATCTCCATACAAGCATACAAGTTGTTCCACACATATAAGTTCCAGGTTGGAACACTCAACTTGCATCAAACACAAACTCAACCTTCCCACTCACATTGTATTCGCCTCCTCGCTCGTTCACCTTGTGTACGTCCTGTCTCAGCTTGTGACTCCGTTAGCCAAGCTGCTAACGCCCTCCAGGGTGTTTCATTCTGTCTCGAGCATCCCACTCTGCCCTCCGTCAACACAGAGCTGATGGTGTGTAATATCTTTGGATCTAAGGACCCGGTCAGCGAGAAGGGATCCTGTCTTCCCGCTGTCCATGTTATCGAGCCCTGTACTCTCTTTATCTTTGTTCCTTTGGGTAACTCTATGTTCTTTGGAGAGTTATTCCCCGTTGTATGTTCTTAACTTGTCACTAGCCTAAAGCTTTAGTCTTGTCTCCTTTTATCACGGGATCCACATCCCACTTTCTTGCATACCACCTGATAGCTTTCTTTCCTCTCTTTAATGTGCAGGATCAAAGTCCCGCTCTACTCAATCGCCTTTAGCCTTCTCTCTTATGGACGGGCCTTTAACCCTCCCCTTTATGGTACAGGATTCCAACCTGTTCCCTCGTTTCTACAGGACTCTAACCTGTTCTTAAACGTGGCCCCACACAATACCACAGAATACAGGACTCAAACCTGCTTCTCCATATTTCACTTGGATAACCTTTATCCTCTACCCATCCAGGTCCCAATAACACCGCCTGACAGCCGTCCCTTTGTGCTCTTCAGACAAACCGCATTCGAATCACCTCATATGTTTTACCGTTACAGTTCTTGATCCGAGCAGATCCTGGAGCTGTGTCCGGCGGGGCAATGCCCACCATGTGTACAGTTTTCACCAAACTAGGGCTCCCTGTCTTTGGTGCCCTATACGTGCAATTTCCACATACCCTTGCGATCGCTGTTCACCAAGTGGAGTCCCGCCGTCCACACCACCAGCATCAGTCGAATCCCATTCTCATTGCCCAATGTTATGATTCTTCACTCAACCGAGTGATGACAGAGTTGAATGAGGGTTCTCGAATGATTTATTTCAGAAGATGGGACTACGAATGCGGAATGTGGCCCAAAGGCCCTTCAGTCAGGTGCCCCCGGACCACATTGAGAGTCTTACTTCAAAACAATTGTATATATAATCACACAGAAGCCAAACTGGGTGTGGACTAAAAGTGTGTGCTAAGGGATGAAGAAATAAAGAAATAAATGTGGCAGTAGGCTTCTTTCCCCCCTCCCTAGGGGCCCTCAGGGAAGTTGAATCGGTCAATCCTCAGATTCGCAACCCAACAGTTCATCTTGCAAAGTAATAACTTTCTCAACCTCCTGCACCGACACATGTTGATAGAAAAGGCGAAACCCTTGTGATATGACTCAGAACAGGAATGTGTGGGATGACAACAAGCAATGAAGGAACAGTGCAAGGACATGCTGTTGAGCTGCAGATAAAACAGGAAGAGTGATAAAGGCTTTCCAAACACATAGTTAAGACAACATGAAACATTTAAAGCAACATTTTTAAGGTAAGGTTCGAATCCTGACAGCTGATTAATATACAACTATTGACTATTGATTAGATATTCAACTATGGCTCAAATGTGATCACCTAACATATCATCATTCCTCTCAATACGTATGCGAGATGATGGTAAAAATTGAGTCACACCATCTCAATTGGATACGCTGCAACCAGAAGTCAATTAAGGCAGAAAAGTATAAGATCATCATTGATGCCTTGAACAGTGACACTGAGGTGCTACCTGGATGCCTCACCATTCTACCGCCATCAATTTATGGCCGTCAAACAATGAATAAGACGGGCAGGAGCAGAACCTCATCATGAAGACAATATGAGGTGGTGCTAACATATTAGTTAACAATGCTTGGGTTGTGCCTTACAATCCATATATTGTTCTCAGGTACGATGCTCACATCAACCTTGAGATCGTCACCAGTGTGAAGTACCTGTACAAATACCTTGAAAATGGCCAGGACCAGTGCCTGGTCAGACTAGAGCCACATGAGAGGATGAGAGAGGCATTACGACATGATGAAGTGACACGATATGAACTGGGGCATTACATCGCAGCATCTGAGGGATACTGGTGCATATACGATTTCCCTATTCAAAGCAAGTACCCACCAGTCGAGATGCTGGCACTCCATCTACAGGATAGGCACTTGATCACGTTCAATGACGAAGATGCCGTACAGATCGTGGCGGAGTCAGGACCCCCTGCAACAACGCTCACCGCCTTTTTCGAAGCCATAAATCTTCATCCACACATGCGTCATGTTCTATATCCAGATGTGTTCCAACACTTCACCTACTTTAGGAAAAGGTTTCAATTGCGGAAGAGAAGGCTGAGTTTCCAGGATAACCTTAAGGCTGATACGGTTGGGCGGCTCCCCATTATTTCCGTCAATTCACATAATGCCGAGTTGTACTATCTCCGCATGCTACTGTACCGCGTGCCTGGCCCCAAAAGCTTTCAGGATCTCCGTCGTGTTGGTGGTAGAGTCACGGAGACCTATCTGCCAGCCTGCATTGCGTATGGCATCGTTGACAATGACCAGGAGGTACATTCTGTTAAGGAAGAGGCTGCAAATATTGCATTTGGCATTGCAGTCCGCGAAGTATTTGCCAACATGCTCATATTCATCCTCAGAGGCAACCATGTGCAGTTCTGGGAAAGGCACAAGTATGTGCTGTGCGAGGACTTCATGCGTGCAGCAGGTGTGAATGAGCCAAATGAACGCATTGTGAGTGAAGTGTTACTGGAGCTGAGAGACAAAATTGAGAGGCACGGCTTTTCGCTCACTAAGAGCTTTGGCCTTCCTGAGCCTGAACCAGTTCATATCCAGTCTCGCATTCCCCGCGTCATCGAGCACGAAACAGGGCACAATATAGGAGAACTTGAGGCTAAAATCGCTCAAACAGAGTGCCTTCTTAATGACGAGCCACTGCATTGTTGTCGATAAAGTGATGACGAGTGTGGAACACAGACTTGGCTGGATGATCGCAGTTGATGCAAGTGGTGGGACTGGGAAAACATTCACATTGTCTCATATACTCAACAAAGTGCGAGCAAAGGGCAAAGTGGCTCTTGTGACTGCTGTAAGTGGTATTGCAGCTACTCTGCTGCCTAAAGGGGTCACCATCCATTGTAGGACCAAGTGTCCTCTCATTCTCACTGATGGGTCCACTTGCAACATCAGTGAAAATGACACCACTGCAGCACTCATACGAATGACAAATATAATGGTGGTGGATAAGGTTTCAATGATGGATCGCCACACATTGGAGGCAGCAGATCGAACATTTCAGTGGCTTTGGGGCTCAGAGGAACCATTTGGCGGCATCACAATGGTTTTCAGTGGTGACTGGAGGCAGATCCTGACCATTGTGCCACACGGTAGCCATATTGACATCGTTGGAAGGTGCTTCAAGAGCTCATAACTGTGGAGAAAAGTGCAGATACTTCGTCTCACAGTGAACATGAGGATCATGCAGGGTGCTGGAGAACAACAGGACGATTCTGATTTTGCAAAATTCCTGTTGGATCTGTGCGAAGGAAAGATTCCTGTCAATCCAGAAGAGGGTGAATTTGCTATTGAGCTCAGGGAACCGCTCATTCTTCCAGGTGAAAAACTTCAGGATATTGTCACTTGGGTGTACGAGGACTTGCACAACAACATTACCACCCCCAAGTGGCTAGGCGAGCGTGTTATACTATGTCCGACTAATTCCGAAGTCGATCAGGTAAATGACTATATGACAACCATATTTCCAGGGGAGGAACATGTTTGCTGTAGCATCGATACAGCAGAATCTGAGGGTTATCATTTGTATCCGTCTGAGTTCCTGAACACCCTCTGTCCATCTGGTATGCCTCTGCATCGGATCACTCTCAAGGTGGGTATGGTTATCATGCTGCTACAAAACTTCGACCAGCAGAGATGGCACTGCAATGGCTCAAGGTACATCATCCTCAGATCCTTCCAAATCTGTTGGTTGCAAAATCTGTGATGGGTGTCAATTCTGGACGCACATTGCTCATTCCACGCATAACCTTGAGTCCATCTGACAACATGTTCCCATTCACTCTGTGGCGTCAGCAGTTTCCAGTATGACCATGCTTTGCCATGACTGTGAATAAATCCCAAGGGCAGTCGCTACACCGTGTTGGGGTCTTCCGCACAAGAGACTTCTTCAGCCATGGTCAGTTCTTCATGACGGCCAGTAGAGTTGACAGATCCAGAAGCTTCCGCATTCTTGCCCTGGACGAGGAAACAAAGAAGAATCGCCATTTCCTCAGCAATGTTGTTTATGAAGAGGTGCTGACGAGATAAAGGTGTGTACATGTAGACAATTTTTATTATTATTTATTTATTGAAGAAAAATTGTTCCGAAAATAATTTATCAAAAAAAGTGCACAAGTTTTGTTTGTTTCCAAGTGTCAAAACGGTGTGGCCTTTGGAAGTCTTAAGGAATTCAGCTCTACGCAACATGCTTGCCAACGAAATACATCTCATTTTGGTTGTATGCTTTGCAAACTATTTTTTTTTAAACTATATTAAAACTAAAACAATTCGAACATGGAATACCTAATGACACTGTACTTTCAGGTCTCCTACAAATCCTACCCTGTTTCCTCACCGTGGCGTAGGAGTGGCAATGGTCAATGGCAGTGAATGTCATGGCTAGCAAAGACAGGGGGGTAAACTTGCTTTTTATTTGGATTTTAATTAACTCTGTGTGAGTAAGTATCACAGCAGTTGTTACTTCAATGCAAGCGATAATTTGTGGAATGCATGTGAACATTCCGTACGGGCACGCACTACTTCCGGATAGTGATGAATTACTGTATTCTAATAATTTCTCGATTTCTTATGCGCATTTATAGATAAACACAATGCCCCAAAGCAGTCGTCCTTTATGAGAGCGAATGAACGGCCTGTGTGGTTGTTTGAATTTTTAATTTTTTTTTGCAAGTATGGCCATGCACGTACGGGCATGCGAGAGTGAAGGAACGGCCTGTGTGGTTGTTGCTTGTGGCACGCAGTTTGAAATATATATATATATATATATATATATATATATATATATATATATATATATATATATATATATATATATTTTCTGCATGTACGGCCACGCACGTATGGCCACACATGTATGGGCACGCACGTATGGCCACACATGTATGGGCACGCATGTACGGGCATGCACTACTTAATAAAATGGCGATAACAGGTGGTATGAAAACCGGCTTCAGCAGGAATCTCACTGTACTCCACTTCGCGGAGAGTATCATGATCTTTCGTAATTAGATATTGCCAAGCACCCACCATTCCTACCATCTTCATCAAACACTAACGATATTACCCCCATCAAAGTGGGCTAAATTGGTAATTAAGGTCATTTAATTTTTTTTTACAGTGCAGAAGGCACGTCAAAGATGATGTTGTGCTCGACATGACGTCAACACGAGATGATCGACGTGTCTCCACAATCATGTAACACAAGCAATGGCTGTGATTGGTCAATATTGAAAAAGCAGTGTGCAATTCATGCTTTAACATGGAGAAATAGTCCTTCTCCTCCTCCGTATGCAGAACAAGCTGTGAGTAGCATCCATTGCTGAAGGTACAATTGTGATGCTGAATTGTGATGCCCCTATTACCAGTACACTGGTACTCATTTCGCCATCCTTGGAAGGATGATAGGCTGAATCAACCACACCTCGTGTTAGTTAAAGGGAGAAAAATGGGCTCGAACTTAGGACCCAAACATCCCAAGCCACTCACCCTAACCGTCAATCCAACACCAGGCTTGAGAAACACTCCAACCTTTAAAGCTTATAAAACATCTAAACTGGCAGGAATCATGAGTTAAACTTTTACTTTATGCTGCATCTTGCCTTGTTCTTTGAATACTAATATTTATATTTTCGAACTTTCGACCTCGAACCGAAACTGAACGATAAATGGTCTCAGGGTGCAGCATATATGCCAACATTTTCATTTCAACATCGAAGATTATCTGAGAACATTACTCTGAAATTACCTGAAAATTTCCACAACAAGGAATTACATTGATAATTTTATTCATATCATCATGTTACTTTTCTTTCTTAACAACATATAGCATTTGGGAATGTACATGCAGCCCAAGAAGATGTATGCTGAAGCTATGATTGCGAACATTTCTGTTGCAATAGCAAATCTTCCATCAGTACTATTGTAAGCAGGAATAAAAGTAAGCCACACAAGGAGGAATCCACTTAGGCTGAAGTTGATGAATTTACATTCATTTGTTTTTGTTGTCAGTTTTTGAGCTCTCAAGGAGAGGATTAAACAAACCAACGATAAAAGGCCCAGGTAAATCAAAGCACAGATAATCCACTGGGGTGATAAACGAGCACATTCCATGATGATTGTACCAGGACGATCGCTGGTATTTCTGTAAACTCTGGTTTTTCCCAGTACACACCAGCAAATGAAAAATACACAGTATAATGTTATAATAATTCCAAACATCATTCTCGGTCTGAATCGCAGCTCTGGTTTCAATGCACAATAATTGAACAAAATAACTGAAAATGAATATCCTGAAAGTTTTTTGTGATAATCTGGCTTATTAAATCTCCGAGTGTGTGCAAATGCACAAATACATGTAAACACAATTTTTTGATCAAAAAGTAAGAAAAGATTGAAACAACGGAATGCAAACAATTTATCAGCTTTTACAAGTATCATCCTGTGCCAAGGAAATCCTTATGTCATAAACTTAAAACAAAACTATTGTTTCAGCTTATGATAATCCCCCACTTTTGTTTATATTTTCTCATGTTTGTAGAACTACCTTCCTGAAACGGAACAATTGCACTCTTTCTTCTTGGGCTTCAAGCAGTATGTGCACCATAATATCATGTTATTTCCCCTCCATTCCATTGATCTTTTGTAATCACATTAAGTATCTTTATTCAAACCCTCTTACTTTCAACTTACTGTGTTTCCTCCCCTCCTCGATCTACTCTCTTCCTGTTTAATAATTCCCTTGCACCCTGCTCAAACTGTGGTTTGCCCGATAAATTTTTGTGTACATATTTTATATGAATTAATTAAATTAATAAATTCTCCCGTCGCTTCGACGAACGAGTGTTCAGCACAGAGATCAACAAAGAAACCGGTTGGTTCACCATCTAGGCTAGGTTGATGTCGTCTCATATGTGACGTTATACCAAGTCTCAATTTGCAGATACGCTTGCATATACACATCATAGCAGAAGTACCCACACCTTGTGTGGAATGAATTTATAAAAAGAGAGTCAGGTACGATGTATAATTTCTATAAAGTAACAGGCAAAAAAAAAGAAGCAATAAGGCAATACGACACAATAATGACACAGGAAGTGCCTCTGGACGGACATTTCAAGTCTGGTTGTTGGGTGGCAGAATTGTGAACTTGGCGATATAGATGAGATGATTTGTAATACTACCTATCACCAGGTGGTACTGTATGACACATTTATGAGAAGATAATTGGGGTCTTCACCCCAGCCTGAACACCCTACCCTGAAGGTTTGAAAATGTTTTCTTGCATCTCCTTTTGCCAAGAGGATACCAACGTTATGCAATATGATGGGGTTACTACTGGTGTGGCCAATTCTATCAATAGACGGACAGACAGAAAAGACAACTACATATGTATATGTATATATATATATATATATATTTCTAATCACTGACTCAATGACTGACGTTAAAGATCGGTTCCTTCCGGGTGATGTTGAGAGCTGAAATTTTGCGTGCCAATGGACATCGAAGCTGGTACACTGGGAAAAAAAATTACAGAATCATCGGACAACATCTGTAAATGAAAATATAAATCAATGAAAAAAAAATGCAAGTGAGCGACCCGAGACAATGGAAAGGAAAGTAATTTTATGTGCCGACGGACGTCAAGGCCAACACACCAGGACAAAAAAAAATAACAGAACCATTGGAAAGCATCTGTAAACGAAAATATAAATAAATGAAAAATCAAATGCAGATGAGCAACCAGAGACAATGGGGACGTACTGTTCGTATGTGTATACAATGTGTACGCATGCCCCACTAGTAAATACAAATATATATGTAGTCTATACAGTAACACATCACCATACGCATGGGAAGCGTTCATGAAAAAACGAGTGTATCGTGCATCAACTTGTTGGAAACAAGTTTTTCCATAAGAATAATGATATAAATAGGAGATATGTTCCTAAAGCATGTCAAAAACCAGCATTTTTCCCAAAATATGAGTTCGAAAGATACAGTTGTACTTATTAATGAATAAAAAGCAGTTGTAATGATGAATAAATGTATATACAGTGCAGTACTGGACAGTAAAAATCAACATCCTCCTTCTCAAGTTCCTCGAATCTCAGCTGCCTGAGCATTTCAACAATGTTTTCAATAACATCTTGAATCGTCTCCTCGTCAATCCTTTCTTGGGAGGGAGGAACACAATCATGCCAGAGATTCCTCCACACACCGCTGAGGATTGCAGACTTAACTTCCTTCCAAGACTCATCCATGTTCTTAATTGCATTAAATATGTTGTGCCATTCCAGAGCTCTTTGAATTTTCAAAAATTCCAATTTCATTTGGAGGGAAATGCTTCATTTAATTTTCTTGGGCTGCGACATTTCAAACTTTTAGCCACAAATGAAATAGCAATGAAATATTGTGTCAACTCGTTGAGCAAACTGAAAGCACATGGGCTGGACGTGTTCAGAAAACCTTTCCATCACTTTCATTACTTGCTTTATCACATTCCTCATTTCGGTTACATTCACCTAAATATTTATTTGTTAAAATAATAAAACGATCTGAAGGCACTTTCTTTTTCAGGGTTTATGTAGGATGTACTGGACTGTCCAGTCTGCCCAAATATCGGCTGTGCACCAACACATCAGGTTAAATGGAATACCTGGAGTGGAGCAGCTGAAGTGGAATTTAAATTTCGGTGAACTGCAGTGCTGGGTCGTGATTTGGATCTTGTGAAATATGGATTCGCTCACATTACGTTCACTTAATATAAACCGACCGATTTTTTTTTTCACCTTTAAAAGCGAAATACAATTAAAGCTCTTGGACTGTCAAGGAAGCATCATGGACTGGAGAAAGCCAAGACCAGTTGTTTTGCAACACCGTGGTGGAACACATTGGCTTTTGGCTAAAGCCAATGAGAAGATTCGGGAGGTTGAGTCTTATTTTTACGTTTCATAAAAAGGAAACAAGTATGTTTAGAAACAGCATAGAGCGAGGCATCACTGTATATTTGTAATGCACAAAGAGTAATGTTTGTTTGTTTGTGTGTTTGTTTGTTCATTCACGCATTCACACACTGCAGGAACCAGTGCAACCAAACTTTGCATGGTCTCTTCATTCATCTAGATTCGAGAGGAAGGTTTAGGGCTAAGTTTGAATTAAAAAATAAAAGTAAAAAAAAATTTAAACCAGATAATTGGCCTTCGAGCCTCAATGGGGTCTCATGCAAATACACTTGCTGTATTTTCTTTTTCTTGGGAGCCATCGAGTCATATGCATTGTGAAGATCATATGTTGAGGTCATATTATGTATACTCACCATAATTCATGGACCGGTGTTTGTGGATTTGCTTGTTTGTGGGTTTGTTTGTTTGTGAGTTTGTTTGCTTGTTTGTTTGTTTGTGTTCCCCATGCCTGATGTTGGGTTCATGGTTAGGTTGGTGGGCGAGGGATCCTGTTCAAATGATGTTCAACCATTGAATTAATAACACGTGGGGTTGACAGCCTGTCATCCTTCCGAGGTTGGCAAGTTCAAAATAAAGAACAATTACTGCATTATAGTCACAAGAAGTAAGCCAGACATAACAACACACACACACACACACACACACACACACACACACACACACACACACACACACACACACACACACACACACACACACACACACACACTGAGTGCCAGCTTGCTGGGATGATTGAGCCATTCGAGTATCCTGTGTTGGAGTGGCGACCCGTCCAGGATTTTGCCCAATATCCCAGAAGACTGCTTTGGAAGCACCGACGCTCTGTACAGAATACGATCCCAATGGCTGGAATGTATGGATTCCTGTCCCCACGTTTTCCAGTGCAATGAGGTATTTTGAATTATAAGTAGAATATATGTTTTTGCTTCATGCATGTAATCTGGGTTATGTTTTTTTTTTTGCCCATACAGAACTTTCAGTTGCTTATACACTGCCCAAAGAAAGGTATTTGTCAGAAGAACGCATTGCATGCTTGGAACAAGATCACCTGTAGGGCAGGTACACTGCCAGAGCAAGCTAATAATTCCCTTGTATTCCCTTGTATAATTCCCTTTAAACTGTGTATTCCCTTGGTACTTTTTCTCTCCTACTTCTCATCATTCCTGTCTCTGTACGATCCGTCTGTTGGTCTTTCAGTTATTTCTCCAAAATAAGATCAGAGAGTGGGTCCCAGTGTTTGGCTGTATGCAAGTACATCCGTTAACTAACATTTGACTAAAACATCTTCTCCTTACAAACTACGTGACCTATATGGACCAGATTGGTATGATGCATCAGGACAGCAAGGTCTCGTGGGGTTGTGCTCCCCATCCAGATGCATCCCATATAAAAGGGATGAAAGGGGAGTTTTGCCCCAAATATTGGTATTTATTCAAAATTCTTCTCAGAAACCACCGGAGAGATGTAGAACAAACTCGCCATGAGGCATCGGGACCATGCCCTAACCTGAAGTTGTGCTCCTCATGGCCATATCTCCCCCGGAAAAGGGACCACAGGCCCCCTCTCCGAATCCCTCATTTTGACGAACAAAAAAATGCACAAGACCGAGTGACCTCCAGGTCAGCTAAGAATACAAAGCAGACACAGGCTCGGGTTGAGGATCAACTTGCAAGACACGCAGCCTGAAGGAAAGGTGAGACTACACAGCAGACATAATATCGGATTGAGGATCAACGAGCAAGACAAGCAGCCTCCACGGCATCATCTAAGGCATCCTTAGAATGGAAAGCATTTCAATACGAGTTCAAGTGCATTTTGCAATGCCAAATATTGGTAATTCATGCAAAACTATAAGGCCAACATTCCCCAAATTGTCATCCAGGAAATATTGCAATACACCTTGCATTGGACAATGCCGGGTATGTCAGCAAGTGTTTGTGTGAGTGTGTGTGTGATCATATATATATATATATATATATATATATATATATATATATATATATATATATATATATATATATATATATAAAAATATATATATATATATATATATATATATATATATATATATATATATATATATATATATATATATATATATATATATATATATATATATATATATATATATATACTGTCGTGGGGATCCAGCCGACCCAGGTTAACCGTCTCAACCCAAATTGTTGTGACGGGCCGTTAACACCGCCATCCTCCCGGAACGGACGAGTGGTTCTTTATTCATAGGAGGTGGGCACGTTGATCCTCAAAGATTTTAACACGTGCTCGAAGGGCATGGCAGAGGGCAATGGCAGACGGATGGAAGAATTTGGGGAATGAAACGGATGCACAAGGGGTTTATCCTCAAACCCACTACAATTATGCGATATACAGTTTCTTCAAAATGAACACATTTGTTGAGAATATAACAAATATTTATAAAGAGCAATAATTCAAAGAGGAAATGATAATAATGTTTATTAAATAAATCCTACAGTCGAGGCCTCTCACCCAGACTCAAATATGGACAATGGGAACACATATCAAAAAGAAAACCCCTCCTTTCAAACTATTGCTTTACTTAAGGCCCTGTCACACCCTGACGATTTAGCCAGCGTATGCCGACGTATGAAAATTTTATTTCTAAAACGCTGGCACACGTCGAATACGTTATGGGTAAGTTTTGTATATGTTAAGAGCACGCTGGCATACGTCGTAGTACCCTGGCGTATGTCGTGGTACACTGGCATACGTCATACTATGCCGAGCTCGTCAACAAATTTTAACATGCTTGAAATTTTTTGACGTATGCCAGCGTATGACTCACACGTTCCGCATACGCTTGCCATAAGTTGTAGGTACGTTAAGCGATCGTTGACACACGTCGACACACGTTACTTGTAAGTTACTCATAAGTCGAAACACGTCGAGGTAATGTTTAGCATACCTGAAACTTATTTCTAACCTATGAGTAACGTGTTTTAGACACGTTACCCAATCGTTGACACACGTCGACACACGTTACTTGTAAGTTACTCATAAGTCGAAACATGTCGAGGTAATGTTTAGCGTCAGTGTTCCAGACTCCATGGCTTTTTTTTTTCTTCGGCATGACGGTGATGTTGACTCTTTGATTTGTAGTGCGGTTATAATATAATTTAATTAATAGGCTGCCGCTCAACAATTTAAATCATAACCGCACTTGAAATCGAAGTGTCAACATCACCGTCATGCCAAAAAAAACCCCATGGAGTCTGGAACACTGACGGGTTCCTCCTGTGTGAAGCCCATTTTTATTTAACCAATTCCCCTCAACGCTGCCAATACGCCATTATATGGTAGCTGCAAGTTAGTAACGCGTTCAGTAAGTTCTGTGGTCGTCCAGAAGACGTCAAATACATCTACATATGCCAATATGCGTTGGAGATACGTTACACATAGGTTCAAAGCATGTAACTCATATGATCAAAGCATGTTACTCATAGGTTAGAAATAAGTTTCAGGTACGCTAAACATTACCTCGACGTGTTTCGACTTATGAGTAACTTACAAGTAACGTGTGTCGACGTGTGTTAACGATGAAGAACGTGCCTACAACTTATGGCCAGCGCATGCGGAAAGTGTGCGTCATACGCTGGCATACGTCATAGAATTTTCAACATGCTGAAAATTTGTCGACGTACTCGGCGTACTACGACGTATGCCAGTGTTCTTCAGCATGCTTCAGCATGCTCTTAACGTACACAAAACTTACCCATAACGTATTCGACGTGTGCCAGCGTATTCGGCAAATATTTCATATGTGGGCATACACTGCCTAAAACGTCAAGGTGTAGCAGCGGCTTGACACTTCGATGTCGAGTGCGGTTATGATTTGAATCGTCGAGCCGCAGCCTTTTAATAGGATACGCCACGTGATCGTCGGCGATACGCTGCCGCACGCTATGCATAAGTTAGACTATCATTGGGCATAGGTTGTGAATGCTGACAACACGCTCAGCATTCGTTGATATAAGTTATCTATATGTTATCAAAACGTTCTGTGTACATTACTTATACGTTAGGCATACGTCTAACTCGTTATGAATACGTCCAAAACTGGAAAAAAAAACATCAATAGTTCAGTGTATGCCAGCGTTTTACATACATTTTGATACCTTGCCATACGCTGGTTAAAATGTCAAGGTGTGACAGGGACTTTAGCTTGGCCCAGAGCTGATCCTTGTGGAACTGGGAATGGAGGCACTTTTATTCGCATGTGCAGTCACGGTCAAATGGCACTGTCACTTCTCTCATAATAGGGCAGACGCACGGCAGGCAATCTGTGAGCGGCACTCCACATAAAGGCTCAAAGTCCCAGTGCAACGACATATGACATACATGAGGCTTGGGGTCCATTTATCACCACTGCACCTTGTGCCTCCACTCTAATCATGGCTTAAAATGCACAAGCCTACTGAGTCTAATGCCACTCAAAATGTGCCAGCCTTCCTCTTTCCAAGGGTGTGCAAGCCAACTCCAAGCCTCTTCAAAAAGCAGGACCAGCCTACTCCATCAATTCATGTCCCCATTTCCTGTGATATTTTCTTCCAAATTTCATTCACTTGTTCACTCATTCCCTTCATGTCGATCTCCATTCCACCAATCTGTTCTTCTAATGCCATTTCTTTTTCGTTTTCCGCATTTTACTCTGTTTATCATTTTTTCTTCCTCAACGTATATTCATTTTCTGCATATCCCTTCTTATTTCATCCCTCAGTTCTTTTATTCCTTCCAAAAACTTCTGCAGAGTCATTGGCTTTAGCCTGGCCGGTCCGCAACCATTGGATGTGGATTCCTGGGGAATCATTACTTCCTCCATGAGAGGAATTTGGTGGTTCGATGGAGGGCCCCACTCAGGATGGGAGAAACTTTTACCTGATGCCTAAGGCCCAGTCACACCTTGGCGTTTTAGCCAGCTTCTGCCGATTTTTGAAAAATTTGTCTAAAACGCTGACACACGTCGAATTACATTATGGGTAAGTTTTGGAAGCATTAAGAGCACGCTGACAAACACTGCCATACATCCTAGTACACTGGCTTTCATTGTTATACTTTGCGGTTGTCCTCAAATTTTAGCATGCTTGAAATTTTACGACTTATGCAAGCGTATGACTCACAAGTTCCGCAACGCTGGCCATAAGTTGTCGGCACGTTATGCGATCGTTGACACAAGTCGACAAACGTTACTTGTAAGTTAATCATAAGTCGAAATGCGTCGAGGTAATGTTTAGCTTACCCGAAACTTATTTCTAACCGATGAGTAACGTGTTGTAGGCATGTTACGCGATCATTGACACACGTCCACACACGTTACTTTTACGTTACTCATAAGTCGAAACACTTCAATGTAATGGTTAGCGTCAGTTTTCCAGACTCCCTGTTTTTTTTTCTTCGGTATGACGGTGATGTTGACACTTCGATTTCTAGTGTGGTTATGATTTAAATCATTGAGCGGCAGCCCATTAATTATGTTATATTATAACCACACTATAAATCCAAGTGTCAACATCACCGTCATACCTAAGAAACCCCCCCCCCCAAAAAAAAAAACCCAGGGAGTCTGGAACACTGACGCTAACCATGACCTCGACGTGTTTCGACTTATGAGTAACAGGTAACTTTTGTCGACGTATGCCAATGATCGCATATCGTGCATACAACTTGTTCACATCGCATGCAGAACGTGTGAGGCATAGGCAAGTACTTCGGAAAATGATTAACACGTTTCAAATTTCAAGACGTACTCCACTTACTACGATGTATGGTAGTGTACTTTAGCGTTCCATTCACGTATACCAAGGTTACCAATACCGTATTCGACGTGCGCTAGCGTTTTCGACGCATTTTTCAGTTGTCAGCCTATGCTGGCAAGATCGCCAAGGTGTGACTGCGTTGTTGACACTTCCATCTCTCCAGCGGTTAAGCCACTGTCACACCTTGACGATTTAGCCAGGGTATGCCGATTTATGAAAAATTTGTCTAAAACGCTGGCACACGTCGAATAAGTTATGGGTACGTGTTGTATACGTTAAGACCACGCTAAAAAACACTGCCATAAGTCGTAGTACGCTGGCTTTAAACGTTGTACTTTTGGGTTGCCCACAAATTTTTGCATGCTTGAAATTTTACGACGTATGCCGGCATATGATTCACATGTTCCAGTACGCCGCCTTAAGTTGTAGGCACGTTATGCGATCGTTGACACACTTCGACACACGTTACCTGAAAGTTACTCAAAAGTCGAAACACGTACAGGTAATGTTTAGCGTACCCGAAACTTATTTCTAACCTAAAAGTAACGTTTTGTAAGCACGCTACACGAACGTTGTTCACACTTCGCAACATGTTACTTTAAAAAGATGTAGACATATTTGACATCTTCAGGACGACAATAGAACTTAATGAACGCGTTTCTAACTTACAGATGCCATATGATGGCGTATTGGCAGAGATTAGGGGAATTGGTATATAAAAATGGGCTTCGCAGGAGGAACCCGTCTTTTTTTTAGACTTCGTGGTGAGTACATGTCCATGTCATTCCGAGAGATGGAGGATACGGCAACGCTGAGACGACAATACCTACCTGTCCTCGAACATCAATATGACCTCATCGAGTTGACACTGCACCAGTTGCGTGCCAATAGAGCCGTGAGAAGAAGACGTGAACGGAGGAGAAGGAACTGGGTGAGGCGATGCCATTACGGCATATATGGCCAGCTCATGGTGGAACTCCGGAACGAGGACCATGCATCCTTCATCAACTTCCTGCGAATACCCCCAGCGATGTTTGACGAGCTGCTAGCCAGAGTGGGTCCAAGGATAACCAAGCATTATTATTAAATCATTTGAATAGTCCAGTGGAAGCGATTTAACTCGTTCAATGGAAACGTTTTCAATTGCCAAGCACCAGCATCCAAAAACAATAGGCGAGTGACAGCCATTTATTAAAAGTTAAGTTGCAGCCGATGAATAGAAAACCTCACGTAATCATCGACGATACGCTGCCACGCTATGCATACATTAGACTGTCGTTGGGCATATGTTGTGGATGCCTAAAACGCGCTAATCAATCGTTGGTATAACTTATGTATAAGTTATCGAAGCATTTTGTGTTCATTACTAGTACATTATGCATTTGTCCAGGTCGTTTTGAATACTTTTAAAGCAAACAAAAAAATAGTTCATCGTGGGAATGAGAAAAAAAAATTAGCCGAAAAGAATATCGAACAATGGTGCAAAGTAGTCTCTTATTCGTGGACTTAACGAGGATCCATCATCACCCACAAACTCCTCATCACGCTCACCTACTACTACTGACATGGACATACTACTACTACCAATACTACTACTACTACTACTGACACGCTCACCTACTACTACTACTAGTACTACTGATACTACTGACATTGACATCGACTCAACATGGAGTCTTGAACACTGACGGGTTCCTCTTGTGAAGCCCATTTGTATATACCAATTCCCCTAAACGCTGCCAATACGCCATTATACGGTAGATGTAAGTTAGAAACACGTTCAGTAAGTTCTGTGGTCGTCCGGAAGACGTCAATCAAATTCGTCCACATACGACAATGTGCGTTTGAGATACGTTACACATAGGTTCAAAGTAGGCTACTCATAAGTTCAAAGCATGCTACTCATAGGTTGAAATCACGTCACTCATTGGTTAAAAATTAAGTTTCAGGTATGCTAAACATTACCTCGATATGTTTCGACTTATGAGTAACTTACAAGTAACGTGTGTCAATGATCGCGGAGCTTGCAGAGAACTTATGCCAGCGTATGCGGAACTTGTGAGCCATACATCGAGTACATCGTAAAATTTTCAGCATGCTTGAAATTTCACGACGTACTAGACGTACCACAGAATATGACAGCGTACTTTCTCGTTTTTCAGCGTGCTCCTAACGTATACACAACTTACCCATACCGTATTCGACGTGTGCCAGCGTTTTACACACATTTTTCATAGGTCAGCATACGCTGGCTAAATTGTCAAGGTGTGACTGCAATGTTGACACTTTCAATTTTCAGGCGGTTTCAATTTAAATCGGTGTGTGGCAGCCTTTTAAAAGGCTACGCCACGAGTTCGTCGGCGATACGTGCAGCGCGCTATGCATAAGTTAAACTGTCGTTGGGCATAGGTTGTGAACGCCGCCAACAGGCTAAGTGTTCGTTGGGATAAGTTATCTATAAGACAACGAAACGTTCTGTGCCTGTTACTAATATGTTATGTATACGACCAACACGTTATGAATACGACCAAAACTTAAAAAAAACTCAAAACTTCAGCTTACACCAACAATTTACATACATTTTTATACGTTGCCATTCCCTGGCTAAAACGTCATGGTGTGACAGCGCCTTTATGATTTTAATTATTGTGCGGCAGCCTTTTAATAGGCTACGCCACGTGATCGTCGGTGATACGTGCAGTGTGCTACGCATAAGTTAGACTATCGTTGGGCATAGGTTGTGAATGCCGACAACAGGCTAAGCATTCGTTGGTATAAGTTATCTATAAGACAACGAAACGTTCTGTGTCCGTTACTAATATGTTATGCATATGACCAACTCTTTATGAATACGCCCGAATCTTTAAAAAAAAAAAACATCAAAAGTTCAGCGTAAGCCAGCGTTTTACATGCATTTTGATACGTTGCCATTGCCAGCTAAAACGTCAAGGTGTAACTGGGCCTTTATCAATCAGCTCTACACTCAACTCGCTTCCTTCATACTTATTACTACCTTCCCTCTGAACTACCATTTTGAGCACACGTTTAATCTCCCCAGAAAAAAAAATATATATTCAATTTCCAAGCGTTCTTTTCTCCCGACACCGATGAGCATGATCAACACTTTCATGTTCCCTCTGAAATGTTGATCAGAGTTCGAATCTCAGATTCCTGACTGCTAATGTCGCTGATTCTGATGGATTCTAAAATCCCACCTCGATTGCAAATGTTGCAGGGGTGGCCGGCCCAGGTGTCACTTCCTCACTCATTACTGAATGCCTCTTCATCATAACTATGAATCACTGGATACATCGCTTCTGCAATGACTGCAGTTTTCAAATTAGAAGTTTGAACGATTTCATGCATTACATGATTTGATTTTCCATTATCTACTCTCACGGACTATTTAAAGCATATCTTGGAAATATCATTTCGGTTTAGAGGATCGGATATCGTCCAGACGAAAGAAGTGTCAAAATCCATTGTGAAATCTGATAGTTTAAAGAAGATATGAGTCTAAAAACGAGAGCCGATGTACCTGTTTACTTTAAGCAAGCAATGTGATTTTCCCTCCTCCTTACATGCACAAGAAAATGTGATATTCCCAAAGCATTAACCTTATCTTTTTCTCATGTTTGGAGAATAAAATTTAGTGAACAAAAAATTTCCGAACCAAACAAAATTAACCAGCTTCATTGAGCTGTATGATATTTAATATATTCACTGATTGACCTCACACCCTGTCCCCCAGAGGGACTGCTTCTCCAAAGCATCTGCCAGAACTGTCGACATTTTCGGAGGTTTCGCAAGGTGATCTACAGGGAACCAAAGTAAATCTTGTGAAAAACGAATGTTTTAAAGCAAAGTTCCAACGTTTACGCGGACCTCGAACCAATGTACCATGTGGCACGTGCACTGACGAGCAGGCAAGAGCTTAAGCCACTTTGTAAGTGCCCATTTTTGACAGCGGTAATGCACGCCATCATTGTGAGCAAATCGTTCACTCACTGCAAACGGTTATTGCCGTGCCACGCAATTCAGAGTGATTGATTCGTGCTCCATCTCCCTGAGCGAGTGGTTCATGCTCCATCACCATGAGCGAGTGGTTTGTGCTCCGTCACCCTGAGCGAGTGGTTCATGCTTCGTCACCTGGCTGGGTGAAGGCTGGGCGGTGTTTGTCTCTGGATCTGTCTGGGTGGTGCTTGTCTCCGGACGAGTCGGAGCGGTGTTTGTCTATGAACTCTTCCTGGTGGTGTTTGTCACCAGATGCATCAAGGCAGTGTTTGTCTCCAGAAGCGTCCAGTCGGCGTTTTTCTCCAGATGTGAAAGGGCGGTCCTTTTCTCTGGACACCTACGGGCAATGCTTGTGTCTGGATCCATCCGGGCAGCATTTGTCTCCAGACGCATCCAGGAAGGAGTTTGTTTCCAGACGCGTCCGCATGGTGGATTGCCTTTGTATGTGTCCGAGCTGTGTTTTTGTCTGGACAGCTTGGCTCTGGATGCATCAGGTGGCTTTTGTCTCCAGACCTGTCTGGGTGATGTTTGTCTCTGGGCCGTGTTTATATTATGACCAGTAGGAAATGGATTTCAGACATTATTTTGTTTCCACCTTCACTCTTGTTCTATCCAGAATCATTTTGTTGAAACAGTATGAATCGTAATTAATGCTCCACTGCATGTCTGCCTTTCCTTTCTCTCTCGTCACACTGTCTTCCCTTCCCCCACCCCTCCTTGCTCCTCCTCTCTTCTTTACCCTCCACTCCTTCAGTCTCCCCACTTTTCTCCCCCACCTCTCTCTCCCTCTTCTTCTTCCTCCCCCCTTTAGTATTCCTGTCAGCAAAGTGATATAATATGATATTGTAATACAATATGATGGTTGCATATGCTAGTGTTTAATAGAATATGATGTATAGATTAAGTCGCTGGTGGAGGGAAGGATGGAGACATCAGGTTTGTGCCATGCTCGATTGGCCTGCAGGGAACTGAAACTATTCTCCTCAAACCTTGATACAGTTGGATGACAGATTTCTCCATTTAAATTTGTCCAGGGTTGTTTTTCTCGCATGTGGTGGAGTGCAATTTGCAGGATTTCAGATTCTCTTTGGAAATAAGTTTGGGACGTCCGATCTTCCGAGTTGTCATGCACATCTGGCTGCAGAATACTACCCTTGGTATGTGGATTCCTCTGTGCGGTTCACAAGGCAGACACAGCAACGCTGTCTCTTTCAGACCCATCCAAGTCCAAATAAATCTGAGACCTGGGAAAAGCAGTTGATGAGCAGCTTCATTGGAGTACATATCTCGTTCAGGACAGATGACAGATGGCAATATCTTCGATCTACAATGGCTCAAGGCTCCGACAAAGGTCTGAGAATAGCTACTGAGTGAACTCTCATTTGCAGATGACTTTGCTCTCACATGGTATGTTATTGATGACACGCTTTCTGTCAAATTTGTTCACGTGGTCCTTCAGCTTTGACCACTGTGCTCGTAAGGATGCTTGTGGTTTGTGAGTGGTGTTAACATTGTACTTATATAGTATGCAGCTTTTAGTTTCAGAAGCGTGTTGTATACATGGTAGTGCCACTGCATGTGTTGGTGCAGCTGGACTGATGCTGCTATGGTTGGGTTTCTCGTGCCAATATTTGACGAATGCATTTGGGTTGTGGATTTCTCGCAGTACTTGAGTGATGTGCCCTTTCTCCATTTCTCCAGTGATGTGCTAGCGTTGTTCATGGTCACTGCAGTGTGATTTTGCATGGTCAACTCAGCTGCAAACAACTTATTTGTGACAGGTGGGGTGGCCACTTGAGTAGGCCAATACTGTGTTTGCATGGGTGGGTTTATGAGACAGTTGCGAGTGAAATTTGCAGCTTCTGTCTGTCGAAAGATGTATGTCCAGGAATGGTAGAGACCCAGCTTATTCTACTTCCTCCATGAACTGCACTGTTGACCATGTTGAGGTGATCATTTTGTGGACACTGTCAACATTTGCCTGCTTTAAGATCACAAAAGTATCATCAACGTTCCACAGCCACAAGCTGGGAGAAGGCTCACCATGTGGTGTTAGTTCTTCAAAGCGTTGCATCACAAATTCGGCGATGAGTCCTAAAATGGGTGATCCCATCGGGGTTCCTTCATGTTGATGGTATATCGTGGTGTTGAATACGAAGTATGTTGACTTGAGACAAAGTTGAATTGGTGACATGAG
Source organism: Eptatretus burgeri (assembly GCF_056783735.1). Taxonomy (NCBI): domain Eukaryota; kingdom Metazoa; phylum Chordata; class Myxini; order Myxiniformes; family Myxinidae; genus Eptatretus; species Eptatretus burgeri. Next base: position 159,897,342 of record NC_140961.1, read on the forward strand.
ATGACCAGAGCTGATGCAGCTGTTGCTCACTCATTGTTGGTAGTTGGTGATGGACTGTTCCAAGGTCTGCATTGCCAATTTGATGGGTATGGATGTGAATAATGAAATAATGTCGTCGAATGATTCCATAATCTCATGATTCAGTTAAATCATGTCGATAAAGTCTTTGGTCGTTCTTTACTTTGTGTGCAGAATGGGTTGTTAAGTGTGTGAGTCGACGGAAAAGACACTTTGCCAGATTGTTTGTAGGTGCTCTTCCGAGGGCCACGATGGGTCGCAGTGGAAGGAAACATGAATATAACAAAGGAAAAACAGCCAACTCTGAATTGTGCTACAACAGAATGACAGAGCAAACCAAATCACGTTTTATATTTTCTGCATAACTTATCGACTTCCTCAGCCCTTATCTCCTGATTTGGCACCTGGTTTGTTTTTATTCTGATTTAAACTGTCTTCCTGCCATGGACCAGAGCAAGGAGTGAGAAGTAAAATTGAACCTTCATGCTAATGTGACAATATGTTTCTTGCTTTGCTTTTGGAAAGGATAATTTAAAATGAATAAACGAAATTAAAAACTGTGATTAATGTCACAGTTTATAATTTAGTTTTTCTGCCACTAAGTTAGAAACGATAACATCATTGGAAAGTGTTGTCCTACGCATTGGTATGAATGTCATTCAAGTCGACTCATCACAATTTCCATTAAAAAAGGAAAGCACACAAAAGTTTACTTTTTTGAAAAATAACTATGGCGAGCAAAGCTTACCTTGATTTTGAAAAAAAGATTCAAAGGTTTTAACAAGTAAGCATGTCACATCTATCATGAGCCACAAACAAGCCTGTGATTCTCGTACAGCACAAGCCATTGCTGTTGGGGTTCCGATAAATATCACTGAGCTCATCAAGGTCCCCATCAGTGACAGCAACAGAATAAAATCCAAGGCATTATTTCCAGAATCAACCACTTGAAGCCTGCAGCTTTGAAATACCAGAAGCACTATTATCGCCGTAATTATGCATCCCAATGAAGAAAACACGAGTAAAATTACTGAAACTGGGTCGGGCAATTTGAGGAAATCCTCAGGCATAACAACGCAAGCATCTCGCTGATCGTTTGACCAAAAATTTTCAGGACACTTGTTACAATTCTGTGAGTCTGCAAAAACAATGGAATGCATGTGTTTAATTTAATTAAAGTAAGGAAAAACAATCCTGCATAGGCAAGCAAGGTAAGTGTGACATTTCTCGTATATATATATATATATATATATATATATATATATATATATATATATATATATATATATATATATATATATATATATATATCTTCTTCTTTCGGCTGCTCCCGTATGGGGTCGCCACAGCGGATCATCCGTATGATCCGCATAGAGATTTGGCACATGTTTTACGCCGAATGCCCTTCCTGACACAACCCTGGTCGCCTCTTATGACACAGGGATATGGTACACCTATTTTAACCGGGGTATACACCGGCCCAGTATACTGGTACACATTTCGCCGACCTCGGAAGGATGACAGGCTGAGTCAACCCCCTGGTGTATTAATTCAGTGGCTCAACGGGGCTTGAACTCAGGACCTTTTGGATCCCAAGCCGCTGCCCTATCCACTGCACCAACACCAGGCTATATATGTATATATATATATATATATATATACATATATACATATATATATATATATATATATATATATATATATATATATATATATATATATATATATATATATATATATGTATATATATATATATATATATATATATATGTATATATATATATATATATATATATATATATATATATATATATATATATATATATATATATATATATATATATATATATATATATATATATATATATATATATATATATATATATATATATATATATATATATATATATATATATATATATATATATATATATATATATATATATATATATATATATATATATATATATATATATATATATATATATATATATATATATATATATATACATAAATCTTCTTCTTCTTCTTCTTTCGGCTGCTCCTGTAAGGGGTCGCCACAGCGGATCATCCATATGATCGGCATAGTGATTTGGCACATGTTTTACACCGGATGCCCTTCCTGACGTAACCCTGGTCGCCTCTTACGACACAGGGATCGGGTACACCTATTTTAACCGGGGTATACACCGGCCCAGTACACTGGTACTCACTTCGCCGACCTCGGAAGGATGACAGGCTGAGTCAACCCCCTGGTGTATTAATTCAGTGGCCCAACGGGGCTTGAACTCAGGACCTTTTGGATCCCAAGCCGCTGTCCTAACCACTGCGCCAACACCAGGTGTATATATATATATATATATATATATATATATATATATATATATATATATATATATATATATATATATATATATATATATATATATATATATATATATATATATATATATATATATATATATATATATATTATAATAAACACAATAAAGATGCCTCATATTCTTTTGTTGCATCGAGTTTTAGTGTGAATGGGAATGAAGATATGTCGTCACTTGTTGTGAAATTACAACTAAGGATTGTGCTTCTCATCTTATTTAATATGGGATAAAATGTCTTTGTATTGACATTTATTAATTATTTTCATGTTCATCAACTGATCTAAAATGGGTGATGCTTCATTAAAACAATTGTTATTTTCAGCCTTCTCACGACCTCACAGCAATACCAGTCTATTAAATAATTGTGATGCGTCATTTGGAAGAAAACTAACCCCTGAACCAAGGATACTTAAAGCCTGAATAATGTGTTTCTCCTTCTCATTCTTCCTACTTTTACCAAAAATACTAACCCCGCAATTAAGAGAGTCCAGCAGATCAATATATAATCTATCATCCATATTTTTCATATCCATTGGTTTCTCAAAATACTTTGATTCATCCCTCACAGTTGAACCTTGTTTTCTATCTTTTGTAAGAAGAAACATTAATCTCGGAGTTAGTTTGACTGGTGGTTGAGCAGAACTCAAGAACCTTAATTCATCGTTAAATATCAATCCCTTTTCTTGAACAAGATGAAATATTGATAGTTGTTCTGTTGGAATGAGTCCTGCTTTGGTTTTCGAATCCGCTGAATATTCATTGTTTTGAAGTACCTTTTGAAGTGGCGACCCCTAGCGGGAGCAGCTGGAAGAGGAAGAAGAAGATTCTATTGTGGGAACTCTGGCAGCATCTCTATTTTTTGGGGGGAAGTTTATAGTGTTTTAAAATTTTAATCTTGTTTTCTTTCAAATGCTTCTTCACCCATTATTTTCTGTCTGTGTTTCTTCTTTATGTCTTCCTTTTGTTTTACAACTTTTGAAACTAACTCTTGATTCTCCTTAAATCTTCTTGCTCTTTCTTTCGCATCCATTTATTTATTGGAAAATATCATTCACTGAATTATAAAGGTCAACAGGTAAATTTTCCTTTTATTCATAATTAAAGGAGAGGTGTTCACATAAATCCTTTTCTTTAAATATTTCATCACATTCTTTATTAACATTAATAGGAGTTGTAATTCTTCTTCACGAATACTTGTATCTCTGCTTTTCATCAACATCAAAACCGAATAATAAAATCTTAACCAATTTACCACTCTCATTTTTGTTTAATAATTTGTCTCGTTCCTTCTGGATTAGTTTCTAATATCCCAAGACGACCAGATTTTAGTTTTTTTAACTCACACTTACAATGTGAATATTTTGTTGTACCAGGAGAAACCTCCTCAAATATTTGACCTTCATTCCTCAATCGCATATGTACCTCTTCTGAAATATTGTAATAATCTTCACCGACTACTTCTCCAGGTCTTATTGCTCTCGATGTTTTTGATACAATACGAACTACATGGTGCCTAAATTTTTAAGCAAATTTACAATGTTTTCATTTGTACTATAAAATAACCTTGATTTATGAAAGTTTTTTTTTTTTCCAGAAGCAGATTTAACGATTAGATTTTTAATAATACTTGTCGTTTATATATGTAATTGTTTATAAAATAAAAAATATATCCCTTAATATCTCATCTTGTTTCACAACAATATATTTATAATTTTCAGTCATGTGCTTCATATAATTCCCAAATTCCTTTTTACTACATAATGTAGAACAATTGTCTCTCCAAAAATTGTTTTTATCTCTTGAATTAAACTTGAATAAAATAAATGTATTGGCATTGTTTCTTATTGAGCGATGAGGGAGTTGAAAGTATGATTGACGAAGATAAATACAATGACAAGAAGAATGTCTCCCTGTTGTGTAGTAGCTATCCATTACTGGTGGTTTCTCTCATTAACACAATCATCAAAGATAACGAGGTTTTTTTTGATTTATCCAAATCTTGGGGAGAAGGTATATCATCCATATTATCACTAAGAATACAAGTTGTCGGTTTTGATTTCTTTTTATATCTCTGTGTATCACAAAATAGTTTTATTATATCTTCGAAGTTGTAATCATTCAGTTTGTTTTGAAGTTTAAATAAAGCAATTATATCTTCTTTTTGAAGACCCGCATTAAAACCTTGTGAGAGTAGTTGATACTCAGGTTGCAAACTCGACTTTCTGAAAATTATTAAATTATCATAATCTAAAAAGTTGGGAGTAAGGAGTATCTTTAAAATTAAGCAGGTTTTTCCACATGCGCTTGAACCAACTATGAGACATCTTAATGAATTTGGAAGATTTTTATGGTTGTTAAAGTTTATCTTATTTTCCCAAATGGGTAAAAAATCATTCATTTATATCAGTGGTCCCCAACATTTTGATCCCACGGGCTGCATTCACTACTCTCAAGGATGTTGGGAGCCAGAAAAAGTCGAAGAAAAAATTGAGAAATCGATACGTTTGGGGTTTATTGGAGTATTGTTTTTTTAATTAATAAATTTTATATGTATTTGATCGATCGATTGTTCACACACTGTAATTCTGAACAAATTTCCGTTCGGGGTGTAATTAATTTTATATACTGCTGCAAGATGCTGGCAGGTAACATCAAATTGATTTGATTCCTCTCGGTGGTAAGCGGCAGTGGCCGGCAGCGGCATTGTGTAAGGCTTTTCAGGTCACGGCGCGGCCGGCAGTGGCCGGCAGTGGCATTGTGAAAATCCCTTTAAAATTGCTACTTGGAAATGTGTTTTGATTGGAAATTCCTCTCGGGCCGTTGCCGGTGCAGTATAGGGCTCTTCAGGCCGCAGGTTGGGGACCAATGATTTATATATTTGGAAAACAGGTTATTTAATTTTTTATTGGCTTTTTTGGAAACTCTATGTTTGATCCGAAGTTAAGGTTTAATTTCAAGATAATCCATTATTATATTTAAACAATTTATTGTGTTGATATTTCCCTGAAAATGACAATCGTTAATAATATATATCATCAATCCACGAAACATGGCATCCATTTGTTCAGTCTCTTCTCTTGTAAGAAAAGGTGTATTATCACCCTCATACTTTCCATTCATTTCTCGAATCAATCTTGTAAAGTAATTCATTTTTGGTGTAAATCTCAAAGAATTATATTCCTTTTTATATTTTTTTATTGTCATTAATTAGAAGATAATCACAGAAAATACATTGTTTATAGGCTTTTGACTCTGTGTTTAATCCCACTCTATCACATGCAGGACGATTCTCAAATTTGTCATGTGAAGAATCAGGAAATTCAAGAGGCTCAAAATCTAGTAAACTATTCATATTTATAAAGTAAGACTTTACTTCAAATAAAATTCATCTTCAGTTGAATAAGGAGTCATATTTAATTGGAAGAAAAAACATTACCAATTATATTTATACACTATTTTAATTAACAGATTCAACTCCCACATTTTTTATATTGAAGGTAATTTTAAAATGGTCCATAACTACGATTGAACAAAATGTCATTTCTCCTGATATATTAACATTCTTTATTTCATCAGGATTTACATCTTTTGGGTTGTTGAAAAAATTAGAAATTTATCCTTGCATATTACAGTTGGTCTTATCTTTTCTTTCTAAAGGTTCATCGATGAGGTTTTTCTTTTTTGATACTTTTTCTTGTTGCATTGCTTTTTATAGTTTTGAATATATTGCCAGAAGGAGAGGAGAAACTTTTGTTACTGCTACTTTAATTGAATGATGAATGAATGAATTGAATGAATGACAGCTTACATATGAAGTCATGTTTTATCGATATCAGATCCAAGATGGCAGACTGGCAGCCATGTAAGGTGTGAAAAAACCAAGTGTCGAACACGTCCTCAACCTTTTTTTGAACATTCATTTGCCAATCTTGTTCAAACTTGGCCCACAAATAACAAATAATGGATAGCATAAGTATGTCAATAAGTTCAAGAGCATATCCAAGATAGTGGACTGGCGGCCATTTTAGGTGTAAAAAAACTGATGTTGAATACGTCCTCAACCATTTCTTGGACATGCTTTTGTCAATCTTGTTCAAACTTGGCCCACAGATAAAGAATGATGACTTACATATGCACTTAATTGTTTCCCAGGTCGAAAAACCAGTTAAAACCAGTACACATTTTCAACTGGTCTCTATTGGTTCTAATTGGTCTTTAACTGGTCTCTATTGGTTTCAACTGGTACCAGTTAAATTCAGTCAGAATTCCAATTTCCCAGTTGAAAAAACCAGTAGCTCATATTTGTACCAGTTAAAGTCTTACTGGTTCCAGTTGATACCAGTTGCAATGTACTGGTCCCAGTTGATACCAGTTGCAATGTACTGGTCTCCCAGTTGATACCAGTTACAATGTACTGGTCCCAGTTGATACCAGTTAGTTAAATACAATTGTATTTCAACTGGTAATATATCACTCTATTCCAATTTCCATATTAAAACCAGTAAGAAACCAACTGGCTTTACTGGTACCAGTTGGCTACTGGTTTTCAACTGGTACCAGTTGACCAGTAAGCTACTGGTCTTTACTGGTTTTTAGACCTGGGTTTTCGAGACCAGATCCAAAATGGCCGACTGGTGGCCATTTTAGTTGTAAAAAACCCGTTATTGAACACGTCCTCAACCATTTCTCGGACATGCATTTACTGATGTTGTTGAAACGTGGCACCCAGATAATGAATGATGGCTTACATATGCACTTCATTTTTTTTCGAGATCAGATCCAAGATGGCTGACTGGTGGCATTTTGTAAATTAAATGTGTCCCCAACCATTTCTCAGACATGCATTGTCTGATTTTGTTTATCAGTCTTGGAAAAAGCACAATCCATAATGGAATACACGTACCCCTCAATTTATTTTGTGATCTGATCAAAGATGGCCGACTGGTAGATTGGTGACCATTTTAGTTGTACAGAAATAAGGGCCAGCCCTTTTGCTCCATACAGGAAAATGACTAAAACAACGGGGCTTTGACATTGTCTGTCTTTTTTGCTTGTTCTATGAAGGTTTTCATTCTGAGATTCTTCAAGCTATACAATAATAATACTAAAAACCAACGTGGGGAGTCTGGCGTAGACTTTGCAAGGGTGTGCAGTTGACCAAAATTAACTCCTTCCCTGCTGCCTTTCGGCTGCTGCTACTCCTCCCAATGGGCCAATATCCCCGTTCACTACAGAGAGCGATATAATAGCTCTCAAATTTCAAGTTACCATATTCCAAGCTATTATTCCCATTGATTTTCCAACAGGTGACTACTTATTAAAATATTCTCCATCAGAAGTGGGGATGGGGAGGGGGGGGGAGAGATTCGTTGCTTCTACAAAAGTTTGTGTCAATCAGACAAGTGGTTGCTGAGAAAAAAAATGTTAGAAAAACAAGAGTTAAAAAAAGGCCCAAAAGGGTCAATGAATAACAATAATAATGAAAATTGACAATTTTATGTGATGTTTACCTTTGATCTTTTGACCAAATTATTAATTTGTTTTCTCCATATTCTCATAATAAGCTTTCTTGAAAATTTGATGATAAAAGCTCAAATGATAAAGTTACGACCCGGACAGATAAGCACACACACAGAAGTTATTGCAAAATCCCGTCTCCTGCTGCGCATGCAGGGGACAGGCTAATTGAATTCCCATGTCATCAATTTGAATCATGTCATTAATCCCTCGAACTCCAGTTGTCTTCGTTCCTGTCATCTGCCTTTACAAGTCTTCTGGGCCACATGGGTAACCATCTGGCCCAGAAGGGGCAGAGCCCCTCCTGCACGCTTGATGGTCTGGCACGCTCACAACCTCAGGTCCCTACGTGACCACTTCCTGCACTCTACAGTGCCCCCGCTAACCCGCCAATAAGTGCGGGGACACCACGGGAATTTTCCTACTTTCCAGCACCTCTTCTCCAAGGGTCTTTTGGGATATAACTATGCCCCAAATTTGCGATGCTCCCCCATCCATTCATATAGTGATTATTGGGGTAGTGAAACGTGCCTAACTGGCATGGTTTCCTGTTTAACCGCCACGTCCGGTACCGTATAGAACTGAACAGGAGCATTTTTATAACTCTGTAATCTACCTATGCAAAGAATGGCTTGCATGCATGCTCCCACATGCAGCGCACTTTGCAACACCCCTCTGGTCAGCTCACTTTGAACCAGGCACAAACCAGAAACACCATGGGGAAGCCATTTTAATTTAAATTCTACACCATCTGTCAATGATGACTCCCCAAGGTGTATGCGTAAGATAAACCTCCTCGTGATCAATCCTGATGACTTCCACACACTCTGGTCCCACTTCCATTCCCTCATTCTTACACTCACATATGTGCGCACTTGTGTCGGCAGGCATGGAGCACGTGGCTTTGACATCCTGCATCAGCAGCTCTGAGTGCACCGTAGCACACGCCTCACCGACCCGCATGTCGCTCACCACCGCGAACGTCCATGCTGCGAACATGGTGGCTCGTCTTCTCTTTCGCACTCACCTCCCTCCATATCTAGACCAGAAGGCATAGACGTGTGGTTTCAACGTCACAGACCAGTGATTCACAGCGCAGCGAGGTGCTCTCTTCATGAACTGGCCACGACGCTTCCTCCATATTGATGCGTACTGCCCTCACAGCCATGAGGTCAGACAGCGAGCACGCAGGACTTTTACACTGCACACATGCCTCCTCAAATTCTGGCAGCACACACCCCCGTGGGGAGTTTCCTCATTAACCCTGCACTGCCCATTCGTACCATTGGGCTGTCCATCCACGACCTGTCCCTGGCAAATTCCGGCTCCACCCCGGGATTGGGAAACACCACCTGCTCCCGCTGCACAGATGTGCATACCTATTGGGTCATGCACTCCCAGCACGAATCCGTGCCTGCACTTGCCCCAATCTCCTCTCTTCTTGCACTTTTTATTTGCTCTTCTATTTCCTTTGGTTTAAATCATAAATTATCACGGTCTGACACTATCAATAGATTACTACCTATCACGCACTCTGGTTATGCTTCAACTCTCTCGCAAAGCTATATGTTGTTCGTTCCCCATAATGGTGCTGTTCCCGTTGTTCCCTCTGCATTTGTGCAAAATAAATGTTTGTACAATCTCTACACAATCCCAAAACAAAATTAAAATGTCAAAAGATGTCATGATCGTAATCTACAAGAGGATTGTGGTGTTGTATTGTGTCATCGGAACGTGGTGTCATTCCTTCCTTGTTTGGTTCTTTTCTTGAGATTTCATTCCTCTATGTTTTCCCATTTTTCAAAAAAATGTTCTTTTTTTCTTGTTTATGCAATTTTTTAAAGTAATAAAATGCTTAATGATTTCCATATTTTGTTGTTTTGCTAAGGATTTACTCCATCTATATTATTAAGCCTGGCTTATGCTACATTCTACCCCCCCCACCTCAATCCGAGCTTATGGTTCGGTCGCACCATGGGGATTACCACATTTGTGTAAATCCATCCATCCCTTGGGACCATACTCTTGCAGAGCATTTGTGCTGCCAAAGCAGTCTCTTTGGCTATTGGGCAGAATCCTGGACAGGTCACAACTCCGACACAGGATACCGGCAACCTGGCACTCATTTTGCTGACCTCGGAAGGATGACAGGCAGAGTCAACCTCATCTGGTTTTAATTCAATAGCCGAGTGGGATTTGAACTCAGGATCCGGGGATCCCAAGCCCACCACGCTCACCATAAAGCCAACATCAAACATATCTGGGGTAAATGGCTAAGTGCATTGCAGATCCACAACAACAACAAGTACTCTCTTTGCGTACCTGTCGAGCTTGTGAAAAATTTGGGTTTGCAGATTCATTTGATGTGTCCCTGTGGATGGGGTGGCGTCTGTATTACCCCTTGATGGAACGTGCTGGTATTGTATTTACATCCTGAAAGGATGTCGACGTTCCGCATGTAATCACTTTTGCTTCCGCAATGGCTGATTCGATTTGTCCTGCCATTAAGAGGGCTTTCTGCAGTATCAGTTCCGGTTCCAAAAGCAACCGTTCACGTATACGAGCTGTAAGGGTTTTTACCACGAGCTGATCTCGTGTCATTTCATCAGAGAGGTTTTACTAAACTCACAATTAACCGCAATCTCACCTAAAGCAACAATGAATTGTGCAGTCGATTCACCCGGCCACTGTGCTCGTTGATGAAATTTATATCGTTCTAAAAACAACGTTCACCTTCGGCATGAAAAAGGCTGTTTGTGCACTGACAGCGGCAGAGTACGTGTCCCCATCAACTGGGAAGGTATAGAATAAATTCTGCCCTTCAGTTCCGGTTCATCATGCATTCATTCATATTCACGTAACTCCCAGTACCACACTCCCCTCACTGGCTTTGCAGTGGGGGGGGGGGGGGGAGAGGTGACTGTGAAGGACTAAAAACAATACCTGTTTTTTGTATATATCAGTGGTTTATCATCAATTAAAGTGCAACAAATAAACTCACTCATAACGAAGTATATGTATTTTTGAAAGCCATATTTTCAGGTGAACAGATTGTTTTATTGATTTTGTGTTTTGGTTTGCCAGAAGTTTTTGGAAACGAAATTAAGCCTCTCTAAACCATTACCCTATTCAAACCATGACCCAGTTCAAACCAAAACCGGATTCAAACCATAACCCGATTCAACTAATCCATCACCTGATTCAAACCAAACCCAATTTAACCCGTGAGCATATTCAAACCTTTATCCGATACCCGATTCAAACCTTTACCCGATACCCGATAAAAATGATTCCCCAATTCAACCTGTTACCGGATTAAAACCTTTGCTCAAATCAAACCTTTCGCTGATTCAAACATTTACCCTACTCAAACCTTTACCCAAGCCAAACCTTCACTTGATTCAAACCTTTACTAGATTCAAGTAAACCATCACCCTAATCAAACCTTTACCCGATTCAAACCATTACCATATTAAAACCTTTACCCGATTCAAACCATTACCAGATTCAAACCATTACTCTATTCCCTCATTTACGCTATTTACCCCTTTACCCAATTCAATTTCATAAAATTGTTATTTTGCACCCCCTTTTTGTAATGCACAACTGCTCCCAATTTCTGTAAGGTACAACTGGGTAAATAGGATAAAGGGTAACAGGTAAAAAGTTTACGGATGTCAGATCATCACATGTAAAGGGGTAACTTCATATGCTCTTTAATCAGAAGGTGAACCAAGATCCAATTTCAAAAAAGATCATGACGTACAAAACTGCCTTCAAATCAGATCGCACTTTGTCATATTGTTTTTAAACCAATGAATATCCTTAAAAAACACAAATATTACACACCTGTTACATTGGAAAACTCGCCAAATGTACACTTGATGCAATCGTAGCAACAAAATGGTTCACCTTTTCGAACAATCTTTCTTGTGCCATGTTTACAAGGGTCACTGCAAATCGATTGGGGAATCTGACAATGAAATCGACAAATAAGATTTGAAAAAAACAATCATACAGTGATGACATGCTCAAGTCGTTCAAGATTTCCGTGACTGCATGTGTGTTACCTTATTCCCGCCATGATTCCAAACAACCATGTTTGTGTTGATGTGAAGTTGTTTGTCCTTTGCTGCTGTGGAATCGAACCCTCCCACGAGCTGGAACCGTAATCCACCTGTGCTGTCTGGTTGCCAGTTTAAAACTTCATAAATAGCAGGAGGGTCTCCATTCTCATCAAAACTCATCAATTCACCAATATTGTTTTCAAAGTAAACATTTCGAAGGTAGAACAACAACTGAATGAGATTTACATTGAAACAAAAGAATGTGAAAGTATTTCGACCCCGAGCATTATATTTTCACAGAAAGTGCAAAAACAGAAGTATTTCTTTCATTCATAGACAAAAATAAGCAGAGGAAGAGGGTGTACAGAATTGTCACATACAGGAAGGTCAGCTCAGGTGAGGTATGGGAGCATACACCAGAACCGCGTGTCGCTGCGTCCACTTTCCACCTGTACTCCAGGGGCCTACGTCTGGCCATCCCCCAGGAAGATGCCTGGCTCATCACAATCTCCTTGAGATACTCAACAACCTGATGATATCATGAGGCACGTGGTCAGACCATTGGCCTCCTTCAGTCAGAAGGCTCCAATGCTGAGAGAATCTGGTGAGCAGGATCAGCGTCAGGAAAATGAGCCACATGACCGTACAGCAACAGCTGATGCTCACGGACTATGCAGGTAACAAATCTCATTTGAGTCTGTCTCAACAACCAAACGTTGGACACAAAGTCCTGGTCAGAGTCCAAGTCTCACATCTGTAGAGCAAGACTGGAAGCACCAACGACTTGAAGACTTGGACTTTCATCTTCCCATACAGGTATCGGCAGCACCACACCCCATGATCCAGTGAATCCATGACAACCCAGGCATGAGCCAGACATCTGTTGTCCTTTTTCTTACAGCCAGCAGACACATGAATGTCACTGCTAAGGTAAGTGAATCTGTCCGTGACCTCAACCTCTTTGCCACAAACAGGTACACACAAGAAAGCAGCATCCAATATGTCTTTGAAAGCCTGGATCTTAGTTTTGACCCAAGAAACCCATAATCCCAGTGGCTCCGACGACTCATTCAGCACCTCAAGTGCCCCCAAATGGATATCTCGTCTCCGAAAAGATGACTGCATCATCTGTGAAATCAAGGTCAGACATCTTGACATTCCCAAACGATTCAACGCAGCTTGATCTCTCTGGCATCCTACCAAGAATCCAGTTCATACAAGTTCTGAAAAGTGTGGAAGCCAGTACACACCCCTTTAAAACTCTAGTAACAATTAAAAATAAGTCAGAAATGGTGTCACCACATCTCACAGCCTCTCAGTTTCAGAGTATGGTTCAGACATCAGATTAATTACTTTTTGTGGCACCACACGAAGACCAAGAATCCTTCAGGGAGCATTCTGATTCACTGAATCAAATGCTTTACAGAGATCAACAAGGGCTTCAAGCCTTTGGATATATATATATATATATATATATATATATATATATATATATATATATATATATATATATATATATATATATATATATATATACTTGTATATGCATATATATATATGCATGTATATGCATATATATATATGCATGTATATGCATATATATGCATATATATATATATATATATATATATATATATATATATATATATATATATATATATATATATATATATATATATATATATATATATATATATATATATATATATATATATATATATATATATATATATATATATATATATATATATATATATATATACATAAATATGCATATATATCTTCTTCTTCTTCTTCTTCTTTTATAAATTAATGCAGAAATTTATGAAATTAATGCAGAAATAAATTAATGCAGAAAGGTATGTGACATTATGCAGAATTGCAGAAAAGTTCTCTGAAAAAACCTCCTCTCTCAAAACTTGGTTTATTTATCAATCTCGAAGCTTCTTTCCAAGATGTTGCGAATCTAATGTTTTGTCTGTTTCTAACTTTTTCCATAGTCTTTCCAAATACAGCATTATTCATTAATTTATAAAAAGAAGAAGAAGAAGATATGTATATATATATGTATATATGTACATGTATATATAAGTAGGGTGGATTTACTGGTTCTGGCTCACTTTTCCCCATGTAAATGAATGGGGGATTTTCAGCGATTCCCTTTTTTTTCCCTAAAAATAAACCCCCTTTTTATCCGTTTTTTCCCTGCTGTGCAGGGGTTTGGCTTTTTGTGAGGCAATGTTTTATGGCCGGATGCCCTTCCTGCCGCCAACCCTGGTCGCCTCTTACGACACACAGGGATATGGTACACCTATTCTAACCGGGGCATACACCGGGACCAGTACACTGGCACTCATTTCGCCGACCTCGGAAGGATGACAGGCTGAGTCAACCCCCTGGTGTTAATTCAGCAGCCAACGGGGCTTGAACTCAGGACACTGGGATCCCAAGCCGCCACCCTAACCACTAAGCCAACACCAGACTGAGCCAACACCAGGCTTTGTAGGTATATATATATATATATATATATATATATATATATATATATATATATATATATATATATATATATATATATATATATATATATATATACACACAATTTTTTATATTATATATATATATATATATATATATATATATATATATATATATATATATATATATACACAAGTTATTATATTATAGATATAACCAGGCTATCCCAAGGTACATTTATTTGTCTCCCCCCCTTTAACCTGGGGGTTGAACAGCTCACTCATTGAACCTATAAAGATTTGTTCATTCTCAAATTCCTTCAGTAGTTTAATTTTCTTTGCACAATAATCCCCATCTAAAATATTGACAAACAAAACATTTGAATCTTTATATTTTTTAAGATACCCCTTTTGTGCCATTACAAAATGATAAACTTCTCTTAATGCTCTTGTTTGACCACCTCCTGAGCAACATATCATTTTGAGATTATAGTAAATTGTTTTTTCATTGTTCAATTGATAACAATCAAAGTTTTCAGTCCATTCAAGGATATTCATTTTTTTTCTTTACATCCTCTAACTTACTACTTTTTAAATTGATTCGCTTATTTGTTTTATTTACCTTTGTTTTAGTTATTTTTTCAATAAGACTTATTTGATATTTTTCACATTCATTATGTTTTCCATTTATATACCAAGACTGAGATTTTCTCCACTCTTGAGTTTGATTAATACTTGGTTTAACCATCTATATATTGTGAAAAAATGCAGCGTAGCCCTTAAAAAAACCCTAACCCATCTTCCCATCGTTAAAACACAATCTATTCTATTCATTCTATCATACAATATCCATATGGACCACAATCTATTCCATTATCTAAAATAAATCTCTTATCATCAAAGGCTCCTAATGCCTTTTTATTTACTTCTTCACTATATATGTTATGTTTATAACTTCTTATTGTATTCATTTTCCTATATTCTTCTTTCTTATTCATCAAACAATTATAATAACTTCTAAAAATTATTGATTTCTTTATTACATATTTCTTTATTCCCTTTAACCTCTGATCAATCTGATCACCATACTTATAAGCATATGCCTTTGCTCTCAATCCAATAAACGCACTCATTACTTTTCCACCCAACTCATTCTTAAACTTACCAATAACCTTTTCATTCTTTTTGGAAAATAACTCACCCTTCTTGCTGAAATTACTTGTATCATATACTCCAATATTTTTCTTCATATCTTCATAAACATCATTAGTTTTTATATCTAGGATAAAACTATCAGTGTCCATATACAACAATGAAACATTTTCAGCATACTCTTTCTTTAAGTCATTATACAAATAATCATACATCAATATCTTTGATAAATCAAGAACTGCTGTTCCAATATAAATGGGTTTATCCATTACAATACTTTCCTTTTTCATATGAATTGCAGAAAAGTTCTCTGAAAAAACCTCCTCTCTCAAAACTTGGTTTATTTATCAATCTCGAATCTTCTTTCCAAGATGTTGCAAATCTAATGTTTTGTTTGTTTCTAACTTTTTCCATAGTCTTTCCAAATACAACATTATTCATTAATTTATAAAAGTCCCCTTCAAATTTTACTTTTGTATTTGCTCTCATATCTGTATTGAATTGAATGTACTTTTTCACCCAAGGACTTTGTTTAAATTTTAAAACTCTATGAATTTTAGCGACTCTCAATCCTTCTCTCAAAAACTGTTTTAAGCTTCTCTGATGCAAAGCATATCCCTCTTTATCATAGAATGTTGT
Source organism: Eptatretus burgeri (assembly GCF_056783735.1). Lineage (NCBI taxonomy): Eukaryota > Metazoa > Chordata > Myxini > Myxiniformes > Myxinidae > Eptatretus > Eptatretus burgeri. The sequence goes on from NC_140961.1 coordinate 159,913,593, forward strand.
TAATAACTTTTCTGTTGATTTACCTATAATATTAAAAGTTTTATGATAATCACTTAACCATTCTTTCTTTGGGGTTTCTTTCTCACATGCAAAAGGAAGATCTTTATGCTTATTATGAAGATCACTCGGGTACCTCAAATCAACTTCAAAATAATAACCTTCTTCTTCGTCATTCAATTCCTCTTGAGAAGAAATAACAATATTCATCAAAGGCTTTTCATAATCCTTTTCTTCCACCAACTCTAATTTACCATAAGACAGAGATTGAGACATTGCCCATCCATACAAATTATTAGCATCAAAATACATCAAATAATTACGATCTTTTTTACTATCATAATTTGGAAGATATTTATTATTTGCTTTAGCATATCTTTTTGAACATACTTGTGATATTCCACCTCTCTTGGATTTCTCAATCATCAAAAGCATATCAACATCACTGATTAAATCTATATCTTGTTTTGTCATTTTCAACATTGCACTCCAAGCTAAACCAGGAGCTGTGAAATAGTGGGCAGGATCTAATCCATAACAATTTTTATTATGACAGAGTGATCTAAAAGCTTCAAACACATCAGCTAACAATAAAACATCTGTTTTTAGATATAAATCAAGATATTCTCCAAGGTTCTTTATCTTAAATATTTTCCATATTTCTTGTGCGTGTTTATATTCCTTATCACTTATCTCTTCTTCATAAAGGTTATTATAGAAACTTTCTTTTGAAGGAAGTTGTGTTTCTTTAAATCTCATAAATGAATCCATATAATCATAAGGATAAATTCCCTTACTTGTAAGAATTTTCTCTTTACTTTGAATTTCATTCCTTGTTTGAATTTCCTCTCTTGTAAGAATTCCTTCTTTAATCAGAATTTCATCTTTAATCAGAATTTCCTCTTTCTTTAGAATTTCATTCATTGTTCGAATTTTCTTTATAATTAGAATTCCATCTTCAGTTAGAATTTCTTCATTAATTTCCTCATTAATTAGAGTTTCCTCTTGACTTTGAATTCTCTCTTTAATCTGAATTTCCTCTTTAGTGAGAATTTCCTTTTTTGGAAAGAATGAATTAAGATTTGGAAAAGAGTCCGTGGAGCTTAGATTTGATGCGAGGTAGGCTAGTGGTGTTCCCATAAACTTGTACGAATCTAGAAACCTAATACGAGTTAAAGGTTTTGTGAATATCATTTTTGTAAATGAAATATACTTTTGACTTGTGTTTGTTATGGCAGAAATATTCCCTGGTGTTTTTGAAAGTTCATTTATAAATAGATGTGTATCATAGTTGGCGCTGTTGTGAAGAAAGACTGGAATAAAAGAAGGTAATTTATAATTAAGATTACAACAGGAATGAGCGGGACCTCTATATTTACCAGTAAGATGACAATGATCCCTAACTTTAGACTCCTTAATTTCCCCCTCACAAATATGACAGATATTGTTCTTTCTAAATTCTAATTTTTCTTCTTTGGTTAATTTCATCGGTTCATTTGTTTCTTTCATTAATTTAGTGAGTCTAATACAATCCTTTTCTAATCGTTTTACAAACTCTTGTTAAGCTTTTTTTCCACGATAATGTTCAAGTTTGTAATACTTTTCTCCAACAGATGATTTGATATAATAACAGAAACCACAAGGAATATGTTTTTGATATTTATTTGTACATGATTCTTTTGGAGTAGGATAAGCAGGATTTATCTTTTTAAGGATACACTCAAAATCAGTGTATATCACAAATGGGTGCATGATAGATTTATTATAATCTTCAAAAGAAATCTTTTCACCAGGTTTAGGCATTGTAATTACAGCTGATTTATGATTACTACAATATTTTGAATGTTGTTCCAATCGTTCTTTTGCATGAAATGAATTAAGACATCGCTTACAAGGATATGTTTTGTTTGCTGTTCTGAATACCTGAGAAGAGATTAATCTTGATAAATTATTGATGTATGTGTAATGTGAATTCATTCCAACACTAAAATATAAAAGATCAATGTGTGTTTCTTCATTTTTATAGTTGTTTGAAATTTTTAATATTTGAACTTTGTTTGTATCCGTTAATCCATATACATTAATAGAAAGATTATTCTTTTTCTCAAATTTAGGAATATCTGTTAGTGGCATTGGGAATTTAAAATCTTTAATGTCTAAGGTATTCTCATATTTCATATATTGTTTTACTCTTTCTGAATTACATTTTGGTGGATGAAAGTGAGCAAGAACAGACCAGAGAAAACATTTATTATCATTGTTCTTAATATTAACAACTGCCTTCTTTAGTTTTATTTCTTTTGGTAATTCAATATAAGAAGAAGCTTTAAGAGGGTTTGATTTTAGAATGTGTATATCTAAAAAGATGATTTTTTTAATATTGAATCCACTTCCTACCACTGTATTATCAACATCCTCCTCTTGTCTTGATAGTTCTTCATAAACCCCACTATTCAAAAAATCTTGAAATGATGTTATAAAATGAAGATCTGTTCTCATGTAAGGAGTATGTTCTTCATCTTGTCTTTTCATATTCATTTTCACTCCCATATAAAACTTTAAAGTTTTCATTTCTTTTAATGTCTTTTTAATAAATTTTTCAACATCGGGTTTCACTATTTCAATTGATTCAGCTATTGATGATGGACCGGGTTCTCCAAATTGAAAAATCCTTATTTTTATATGCCCTTTAAATGCCCCATCAGTGTTTTCAATATAATAGTCTCCCTTTACTTTAAACTCATTTTTCTTGTGTTGTTGTGATTGAAGATGTTTATTATAACTACTCTTCAAAACATCCTTTGAACAGATATCACAATGTTTTCTTTCCAACTCAAGAGGAGATATTTGATGAAATAGATTAAATGTGTGTTTGTTGGTTCGAACGTGTTTTTTATAATGTTTATATTCGTGATTACAAACATTGCAGTACTTTGTATTCACCATATTTATATAATAAAACTTTGCTTCAACTAAAATTTTCTTGATGAAAATTTCGTTTAATTTATTGGTGAATCTGTGCTTAAAACCATTTTATCCTCCAACTTTTTCACTTAATAAATACAATGTTTCAAGACACAAAAGACAAGTTTCAATCAATCTCTTCATTTGTTAAAGATACTGAGAAATATGTCAAGGATGTAAAATTGAACAAAGATAAATATAACAACTATTGGATAAAAACAATTATGGTAAATAATATTAGTTCTTCAATTTCCTGAAGTGGAAGGGCTTTTAGTATACCTGGAAGAACATCAATTAAAGTATCTCTAACAAAAGTTTCTCCTCTCCTTCTGGTAATATATTCAAAACTAGAAAAAGCAATGAAACAAGAAAAAGTATCAAAAAACAAAAACCTTATGGATGAAGCTTGAGAAAGAAAAGATAAGACCATCTGTAATATGCAAGGAGAAATTTGTATTTTTTTCAACAACCCTAAAGATGTAAATCCTGATGAAATAAAGGATGTTAATATATCAGGTGAAATGACATTTCGTTCAATAGTGGTTAACGATCATTTTAAAATTACCTTTAATATAAAAAACGTTGTCGTTGAATCTGATAATGAAAAAAAGTATATCGATATCGATGGTAATATTATTAAATATGAGTCAATATACAACTGAAAGTAGAGATGAATTTCAGTTTAAGTAAAGTTTTACTTTATAAATATGCTAGACTTTCCTGATTCTCCATAAGACAAATTTGAGAATTGTCCTGCGTGTGAAAGTCGGGTATTAAACACAGAGTCAAAAGCCTATAAACAATGCATATTCTGTGATTATCTTCTCATTAATGATAATAAAAAATATAAAAAGGAAAATAATTATTTTAGATTTACACCAAAAATGAATTACTTTACAAGATTGATTAGAGAAATGAATGTAAAGTATGAGGGTGATAACACACCTTTCCTTACAAGGGAAGAAACTGAACGTATAAAAGAAATGTTCAAAGGATTGTTGTTATATATTATTCATGGATGTAATTTTCAGGGAAATATCAACACAAGATATTGTATAAATAAAATAATGGACTGTTATCGTTTTGTATCCACTTCCCGGATTATAACTAAACTTGTCATTTTTCTCGCTTATATTAAATAAGGTATTATAAGTTTCCATGGACAATAAAGATGCCTCATATTCTTTTGTTGGGTCAAGTTGTAGTGGGTATGGGAATGAAGATGTGTGGTTGCTTGTTGTGAAATTAAAACTCAGGATTGTGCTTCTCATCTTATTTAATATGAGATAAAATGTCTTTATATTGAGATTTATTAATTATTTTCATGTTCATCAACTGGTCTGAAATAGCTGATGCTTCATTAAAACAATTGTTATTTCCAGCCTTCTTACTACCTAACAACAATAACAGTCTATTAACTAATTGCGATGGGTCATTTGGAAGAAAACTAACACCTGAACCAAGGATACTTAAAGCCTGAATCATGTGTTTCTCCTTCTCATTCTTCCTGCTTTTACCAGAAAGAATAACCTTATAATTTAGAGTGTTCAGCAGATCAATATATACTCTATCATCATTATTTTCCATATCCAATGGTTTATCAATATACTTTGATTCATCCCTCACAGTTGAACCTTGTCTTCCATCTTTTGTGAGAAGAAACATTAATCTCGGAGTTTTTTTATCAGGGGGTTGAGCAGAACCCAAGAACCTTAATTCTTCATTAAATATCAATACCTTTTCTTGAAGAAGATGAAATATTGCTGGTTGTTCTGTTGGAATGAGTCCTGCTTTGGTTTTTGAATCCGTTGAATATTCATTGTTTTGAACAGCATTCACAATATAATCAGGGGGTCGATTAATCTCTTCCATTTGTTGAAATAAACCTTCATCATCATATACCTTTAATTCTCCTAAATGCTCTAATTCTTCCTCCGTCATTTGATCAAAATCTTTTAACATTTTAAGTTTTTTAGGAGTATATTCTACTGTGGGAACTGTGGAAACATCTTTCATTTTTTCTTGGGAAGTTTTTAAAAGTGGTTTAAAAAATTTCTCTTGTTTTCTTTCAAATGCTTCTTCGCCCGTTAGTTTCTGTCTGCGTTTCTTCTTTATGTCTTCCTGTTGTTTTACAACTTTTGAAACCAACTCTTGATGTTCCTTAAATCTTCTTGCTCTTTCTTTTGCATCCATTTATTTATTGTAAAATATAATTTAATGAATTGTAAAGATCAACAGGGAAATTTTCCTTTTCTTCATCATTCAAGTAGATGTGTTCAAATAAATCCTTTTCTTTAAATATTTCATCAAATTCTTTATTAACATTAATGCGAGTTGTAATTTCTTCTTCACTAATACTTGCATCTCTGCTTTTCATACGTTTGCATTGAGTTTCTTCATCAACATCAAAACCGAATGATAAAATCTTCACTCCGCTCAGATATTTAATAATTTGTCTCGTTCCTTCTGGATTAGTTTCTAATATCCCAACACCACCAGATTTTAGTTTCCTTAACTCACTCTTCCAATGTGAATATTTTGTTGTACCAAGAGAAACCTCCTCAAACATTTGACCTTCATTCCTCAATCGCATATGTTCCTCCACTGAAATATAGTGATAATCTTCACCTTTTCCTTCTCCAGGTCTTATTGCTCTAGTTGTTGTTGATACAATGCGTATCACGGGGTGTTTTTCAAGTAAATTTACAATATTCTCATTTGTACTACACAAGAACCTTGATTTATGAAAGTTTTTTCCAGAAGCAGATTTACCCACAATATTTACAATAATAGTTGTCATTTATATATGTAATTATTTATAAAACAAAAAATATATCCCTTAATATCTCATCTTGTTTCACAACAATATATTTATATTTTCAGTCATGTGCTTCATGTAATCCTCAAATTTTTTTTTACCACATAATGTAGAACAATTATCTCTCCAAAAATTATTGATATCTATTGAATTTAACTTGAATAAAATAAAAGTATTAGCATTGTTTCTGATGGAACGACGAGGAAGTTGAAAGTACGGTTGACTAAGATGAATACAATTACAAGAAGAATGTCTCCCTCTTGTGTAGTAGCTGTCCATTACCGTTTGGTTTATCTCATTAACACAATCATCAAAGATAACGAGGTTCTTTTTTGATTTATCCAAATCTTGGGGAGAAGGTATATCATCCGTATTATCACTAAGAATACAAGTTATAGGATTTGATTGCTTTTTACATCTCTGTGTATCACAAAATAGTTGAATTATATCTTCAATGTTATAATCATTTAGGTTTTTTTGACGTTTAAATAAACCGATTATATCTTCTTTTTGAAGACCAACATTAAAACCTTGTGAGAGTAGTTGATACTCTGGTTGAAAACTCGACTTTGTGAAAATTATTAAATTATCATAATCTAAAAAGTTGGGAGTGAGGAGCATTTTTAAAAGTAAGCAGGTTTTTCCACATCCATTTGAACCAACTATGAGACATCTTAATGAATTTGGGAGATTTTTATGGTTGTTAAATTTTATCTTATTTTTCCAAATGGGTAAAAAATCATTCATTTATATATTTGGAAAACAGGTTATTTAATTTATTATTGGCTTTTTTAGAAACTCTATATTTTATCCTAAGTTCAGGTTTAATTTCAAGATAATCCATTATTTTATTTATACAATATCTTGTGTTGATATTTCCCTGAAAATTACATCCATGAATAATATATAACAACAATCCTTTGAACATTTCTCTTATACGTTCAGTTTCTTCCCTTGTAAGGAAAGGTGTGTTATCACCCTCATACTTTACATTCATTTCTCTCATCAATCTTGTAAAGTAATTCATTTTTGGTGTAAATCTAAAAGAATTATTTTCCTTGTTATATTTTTTATTATCATTAATTAGAAGATAATCACAGAATATACATTGTTTATAAGCTTTTGACTCTGTGTTTAATCCCTGTCTTTCACACGCAGGACAATTCTCAAATTTGTCATATGGAGAATCAGGAAAGTATAGCATATTTATAAAGTAAAACTTTACTTAAACTGCAATTCATCTCTACTTTCAGTTGAAAATTGACTCATATTTAATAATATTACCATCGATATCGATATACTTTTTTTCATTACCAGATTCAACGACAACATTTTTTATATTAAAGGTAATTTTTAAATGATCGTTAACTACTATTAAACGAAATGTCATTTCACCTGATATATTAACATCCTTTATTTCATCAGGATTTACATCTTTAGGGTTGTTGAAAAAAATACAAATTTCTCCTTGCATATTACAGATGGTCTTATCTTTTCTTTCTAAAGCTTCATCCATAAGGTTTTTGTTTTTTGATACTTTTTCTTGTTTCATTGCTTTTTCTAGTTTTGAATATATTAATAGAAGGAGAGGAGAAACTTTTGTTAGAGATACTTTAATTGATGTTCTACCAGGTATACTAAAAGCCCTTCCACTGAAGGAAATTGAAGAACTCATATTATTTACCATAATAGTTTTTATCCAATAGTTGTTATATTTATCTTTGTTCAATTTTACATCCTTGACATATTTCTCAGTATCTTTAACAAATGAAGAGATTGATTGAAACTTGTCTTTTGTGTCTTGAAACATTGTATTTATTAAGTGAAAAAGTTGGAGGATAAAATGGTTTTAAGCACAGATTCACCTATAAATTAAACGAAATTTTCATCAAGAAAATTTTAGTTTAAGCAAAGTTTTATTATATAAATATGGTTAATACAACATACTGCGATGTTTGTAATCACAAATATAAACATTATAGAAAACACCTCCAAACCAACAAACACACATTTAATCTATTTCATAAAATATCTCCTCTTGAGTTGGAAAGAAAACATTGTGATATCTGTTCAAAGGATGTTTTGAAGAGTAGTTATAATAGACATCTTCAATGACAAAAACACAAGAAAAATGAGTTTAAAGTAAAGGGAGACTATTATATTGAAAACACTGATTGGGCATTTAAAGGGCATATAAAAATAAGGATTTTTCAATTTGCAGAACCCGGTCCATCATCAATAGCTGAATCAATTGAAATAGTGAAACCCGATGTTGAAAAATTTATTAAAAAGACATTAAAAGAAATGAAAACTTTAAAGTTTTATATGGGAGTGAAAATGAATATGAAAAGACAAGATGAAGAACATACTCCTTATATGAGAACAGATCTTCATTTTATAACATCATTTCAAGATTTTTTGAATCGTGGGGTTTATGAAGAACTATCAAGACAAGAGGAGGATGTTGATAATACAGTGGTAGGAAGTGGATTCAATTTTTAAAAAATCATCTTTTTAGATATACACATTCTAAAATCAAACCCTCTTAAAGCTTCTTCTTATATTGAATTACCAAAAGAAATAAAACTAAAGAAGGCAGTTGTTAATATTAAGAACAATGATAATAAATGTTTTCTCTGGTCTGTTCTTGCTCACTTTCATCCACCAAAATGTAATTCAGAAAGAGTAAAACAATATATGAAATATGAGAATACCTTGGACATTAAAGATTTTAAATTCCCAATGCCACTAACAGATATTCCTAAATTTGAGAAAAAGAATAATCTTTCTATTAACGTATATGGATTCACGGATACAAACAAAGTTCAAATATTAAAAATTTCAAACAACGATAAAAATGAAGAAACACACATTGATCTTTTATATTTTAGTGTTGGAAAGAATTCACATTACACATACATCAATAATTTATCAAGATTAATCTCTTCTCAGGTATTCAGAACAGCAAACAAAATATATCCTTGTAAGCGATGTCTTAATTCATTTCATACAAAAGACCGATTAGAACAATTTTCAAAATATTGTAGTAATCATAAATCAGCTGTAATTACAATGCCTAAACCTGGTGAAAAGATTTCTTTTGAAAATTATAATAAATCTATCATGCACCCATTTGTGATATACGCTGATTTTGAGTGTATCCTTAAAAGGATAAATACTGCTTCTCCTAATCCAAAAGAATCATATACAAATAAATATCAAAAACATATTCCTTGTGGTTTCTGTTATTATATCAAATCATCTGTTGGAGAAAAGTATAACAAACTTGAACATTATCGTGGAAAAAAAGCTTCACAAGAGTTTGTAAAACGATTAGAAAAGGATTGTATCAGACTCACTAAATTAATGAAAGAAACAAATGAACCGATGAAATTAACCAAAGAAGAAAAATTAGAATTTAGAAACAACAATATCTGTCATATTTGTGAGGGGGAAATTAAGGAGTCTAAAGTTAGGGATCATTGTCATCTTACTGGTAAATATAGAGGTCCCGCTCATTCCTGTTGTAATCTTAATTATAAATTACCTTCTTTTATTCCAGTCTTTCTTCACAACAGCGCCAACTATGATACACATCTATTTATAAATGAACTTTCAAAAACACCAGGGAATATTTCTGCCATAACAAACACAAGTCAAAAGTATATTTCATTTACAAAAATGATATTCACAAAACCTTTAACTCGTATTAGGTTTCTAGATTCTTACAAGTTTATGGGAACACCACTAGCCTACCTCGCATCAAATCTAAGCTCCACGGACTCTTTTCCAAATCTTAATTCATTCTTTCCAAAAGAGGAAATTCTCACCAAAGAGGAAATTCAGATTAAAGAGAGAATTCAAAGTAAAGAGGAAACTCTAATTAATGAGGAAATTAATGAAGAAATTCTAACTGAAGATGAAATTCTAATTATAAAGAAAATTCTAACAATGAATGAAATTCTAACTAAAGAGGAAATTCAGATTAAAGATGAAATTCTGATTAAACAAGGAATTCTTACGAGAGAGGAAATTCAAACAAGGAATGAAATTCAAAGTAAAGAGAAAATTCTTACAAGTAAGGGAATTTATCCTTATGATTATATGGATTCATTTATGAGATTTAAAGAAACACAACTTCCTTCAAAAGAAAGTTTCTATAATAACCTTTATGAAGAAGAGATAAGTGATAAGGAATATAAACACGCACAAGAAATATGGAAAATATTTAAGATAAAGAACCTTGGAGAATATCATGATTTATATCTAAAAACAGATGTTTTATTGTTGGCTGATGTGTTTGAAGCTTTTAGATCACTCTGTCATAATAAAAATTGTTATGGATTAGATCCTGCCCACTATTTCACAGCTCCTGGTTTAGCTTGGAGTGCAATGTTGAAAATGACAAAACAAGATATAGATTTAATCAGTGATGTTGATATGCTTTAGATGATTGAGAAGTCCAAGAGAGGTGGAATATCACAAGTATGTTCAAAAAGATATGCTAAAGCAAATAATAAATATCTTCCAAATTATGATAGTGAAAAAGATAGTAATTATTTGATGTATTTTGATGCTAATAATTTGTATGGATGGGCAATGTCTCAATCTCTGCCTTATGGTAAATTAGAGTGGGTGGAAGAAAAGGATTATGAAAAGGCTTTGATGAATATTGTTATTTCTTCAAAAGAGGAATTGAATGACGAAGAAGAAGGTTATTATTTTGAAGTTGATTTGAAGTACCCGAGTGATCTTCATAATAAGCATAAAGACCTTCCTTTTGCATGTGAGAAAGAAACCCCAAAGAAAGAATGGTTCAGTGATTATCATAAAAGTTTTAATATTAAAGGCAAATCAACAGAAAAGTTATTAACAACATTCTATGATAAAGAGGGGTATGTTTTGCATCAGAGAAGCTTAAAACAGTTTTTGAGAGAAGGATTGAGAGTCGCTAAAATTCATAGAGTTTTAAAATTTAAACAAAGTCCTTGGGTGAAAAAGTATATTCAATTCAATACAGATATGAGAGCAAATACAAAAGTAAAATTTGAAGGGGACTTTTATAAATTAATCAACAATGCTGTATTTGGAAAGACCATGGAAAATGTTAGAAACAGGCAAAACATTAGATTCACAACATCTTGGAAAGAAGCTTCGAGATTGATAAATAAACCAAGTTTTGAGAGAGAAGAGGTTTTTTCAGAGAACTTTTCTGCAGTTCATATGAAAAAGGAAAGTATTGTAATGGATAAACCAATTTATATTGGAACAGCAGTTCTTGATTTATCAAAGATATTGATGTATGATTATTTGTATAATGACTTAAAGAAAGAGTATGGTGAAAATGTTTTATTGTTGTATATGGACACTGATAGTTTTATCCTAGATATAAAAACTGATGATGTTTATGAAGATATGAAGAAAAATATTGGAGTATATGATACAAGTAATTTCAGCAAGAAGAGTGAGTTATTTTCCAAAAAGAATGATAAGGTTATTGGTAAGTTTAAGGATGAGTTGGGTGGAAAAGTAATGAGTGAGTTTATTGGATTGAGAGCAAAGGCATATGCTTATAAGTATGGTGATCAGATTGATAAGAGGTTAAAGGGAATAAAGAAATATGTAATAAAGAAATCAATAACTTTTAGAAATTATAATTGTTTGATGAATAAGAAAGAAGAATATAGGAAAATGAATACAATAAGAAGTTATAAACATAACATATATAGTGAAGAAGTAAATAAAAAGGCATTAGGAGCCTTTGATGATAAGAGATTTATTTTAGATAATGGAATAGATTGTGTTCCATATGGATATTGTATGATAGAGTGTATAAAATAGATTGCGTTTTAACGATGGGAAGATGGGTTAGGGTTTTTTTAAGGGCTACCGCCGCGTTTTTTCGCAATATATAAATGGTTAAACCAAGTATTAATCAAACTAAAGAGTGGAGAAAATCTCAGTCTTGGTATATAAATGGAAAACATAATGAATGTGAAAATATCAAATAAGTCTTATTGAAAAAAAAACTAAAACAAAGGTAAATAAAACAAATAAGCGAATCAATTTAAAAAGTAGTAAGTTAGAGGATGTAAAGAAAAAAAATGAATATCCTTGAATGGACTGAAAACTTTGATGGTTATCAATTGAACAATGAAAAAACAATTTACTATAATCTCAAAATGATATGTGGCTCAGGAGGTGGTCAAACAAGAGCATTAAGATAAGTTTATCATTTCGTAATGGCACAAAAGGGGTATCTTAAAAAATATGCAGATTCAAATGTTTTGTTTTTCAATATTTTAGATGGGGATTATTGTGCAAATAAAATTAAACTATTGAAGGAATTTGAGAATGAACAAATCTTTATAGGTTCAATGAGTGAGCTGTTCAACCCCCAGGTTAAAAGGGGAGACAAATAAATATACCTTGGGATAGCCTGGTTATATATATATATATATATATATATATATATATATATATATATATATATATATATATATATATATATATATATATATATATATATATATATATATATAATATAATAACTTGTATATATATATATAATATATAATATATATACCTACAAAGCCTGGTGTTGACTAAGCCTGGTGTTGGCTTAGTGGTTAGGGTGGTGGCTTGGGATCCCAGTGTCCTGAGTTCAAGCCCTGTTGGCTGCTGAATCAACACCAGGGGCTTGACTCAGCCTGTCATCCTTCTGAGGTCGGCGAAATGAGTGCCAGTGTACTGGTCCCGGTGTATGCCCCGGTTAGAATAGGTGTACCATATCCCTGTGTGTCGTTAGAGGCGACCAGGAAGGGCATCCGGCCATAAAACATTGCCTCACAAAAAGCCAAACTCCTGCACAGCAGGGAAAAGTGGATAAAAAGGGGGTTTATTTTTAGGGAAAAAAAGAGGGAATCGCTGAAAATCCCCCATTCATTTACATGGGGAAAAGTGAGCCAGAACCAGTATATCCACCCTACTAAAATATATAATTGCATTTTAAACGGCCTGATACCTCTTTGCTGTGGTGGAAGGTTACCAGTCTACATCCCTCTTCCCCAAAACAGATTGGCATTCCTAATAATCTTTAATCTTTATTAGGTAGAATGGAATCATCTATTATTCTATTTTGCTTATTAAGGGACTCTTATATATGAATAATTATATATTGGCATCTGAAAGTCTGGCTGGAAGCAGCGGTCGAGCTTAAATGGAATGTGTGTGAAGGTAATATCAAGATATCTTTTTGAACTCCTATCAAACTTCAGATCGCAAATGTTTCCCAGCTTTTTGAATTCAAGCTGACCTCCGAATGGCCAATGCAATAAGGCTATGAGTGATCTCTTCCCTGAACCAAAAAACTGCACTCTTGGCACCATTCTGCCTTGGGGATGACCAGACATTGTCCTATTCCTCCCCACCTCCTTTACCCCTGCATATTATACCAGAACTCAAAAAGTCCATGTATGGCAGAATCAGAGTATATATGCATGTTGTTTGCTGGTGTTATTTAATCTCCTCTGGTTCTCCATATGCATATGAATTAAATGGTTCAAATGTACAAGAGGAATTGAGTATTCTTCAACAGTATCAAATGTGAAAAATAACTGTCAATTAAGATGTTACCATGATTGGTGAAATTGATGAAGGAGGAGCCAGGTGACCTCGCAAATGCATTAATCATTCAAAAACCGAATACTCTTCAAATGCAACCTACACATCGACTTAAATGTAATTTTTACTGCTCACATGAAGATGTTATTCTCAAGGGTGAAAAAAGAGTTTGTAGAAAAAAGGCTGCCATCTTAGCTAACTTCACCAAAATATACAGCTCAAATATACATGTATAGTATCACTTAAAAGAACCAAGTTAACCTTGTGATTCGATTTTTGATCATCGATGTTTGATTGATTTCATCGTCGATGTCTCACCTCAAGTGAGAAATGTTTTTGGAGTGTTAATTATTGGTAGAAATGGAATTCATTGTAAATATTCAGTGAGGAGATATCGTCGTGGGTGGAGCCAGAAACCCTGGAATGGGAGTTGGGGGTTGTGGTTTCCACACCTAGCGCATGGGTGTTGGGGTTTGGAGTGAGGGGTGGGTCGTGCGGTTTTGTCCAAACGTTATGGAGTGTTGCAAGGGGCCTGGGGGTGTTTCTGGAGGCATTACATTACGACCTTTTTCGTTACATATTAAAATGAGCAATTAAAAGGATTATTTTGACATTTCTGTGTGAGCTTTCCCGTAAACTTGAATGAAGTTCGAATTCAGCTTTTCTCTATCAGCCATGGATTTGCCAGGAGATCTCACTGGGAACTGGTCAATGGAAGAAAAAAAGTGACACCACCTCCCTGAGAAGAGTAAGAAGAGGGAGGAAGAAGAGGCTGCTGCAGGAAAATAAGTTGTCCATCTCCATATATAAAAGTAATTATTTTTCCTTTATTGTCGTGTTGCACTCCTGAGTCAATTTATTTACTAAGGCCTTAGTTATTTTATAACTTGGTTTTTGCAGTTCTTCAACTAAAATGTAGGGAAGGTAGGTCGAAATATAAATATAAACATAATTTCAATTTTTAGAAATTATATATTTTTATGATTTTTTTTTCAGATGTTCCATGGAAAAGACAAGGGAAGGTGGGGGGGATAAACATAAATCCCAGACCAGGAGGATCTAAGAAAACATTGAAGATGGAAAGCCATTCAAATGCAGGATGCCATTGTTCACTGTATCATCTGATGTGAAAAACAATAAAGAAGGATCGAAACTTGTTTTTACAATATAGTCTGGCATGTTTTTCTTATAGGAACCTGTTGGATCATCAAACAAATGGAAACAATGCTGAGAAAATTACTGTCCAAGTCGTAGATGTGTGCGTGCACACCAGTGCCTAGTGCTGGATATGATTAAAAATAGGTGTCTACTCGGAGTCAACACGCTCAACACGGCAATCAGAGCCATAACGAGCTTAGTTTTCAGCGGGCATCTGATCATACTGTCTCCCCTTCCCCATGCGCACATCAAAGGCTGATTTCTCTTTCCTTTGAAGGCTAAATATTAGCATCTCGCAGGGAAACTTTGACGTACTTGGCACCGAAATCTTTCAATACGAACAGCGGTGTAAAATTTTTGATGGAAACAAAATCGGCACGATCGAGAGTAGCATGCAAATCATCCCTGCTGCTGCACTGAATTGATGCAGTAGTTCGGCCAGAATATTCGTTGTCAAGATGTTGCTTGATTAAATCACCAATGCAGTCACTCAAATTTATACCGCTGACATACTTCTTAACAACTCATGGCTCGCAGACTTCCTCTCCTGTCGCAGTCACAGTGTGGCCCTAAATGGAGTTCTTTCATCCCCTCTTCCTGTCCTGGCTGGAGTTCCTCAATGTAGTATTCTGGGCCCTGTACTTTTTCTGGTTTTCATCAATGATCTCTCTGACTCTCTGGAAACTCCTCTATATCTGTTTTCTGATGACCCCACCCTCTGCCATACCATCGCTCATCCCTCAGACCGGCAAGCAGCAGCTTCTTCACTCAATGTAGATCTGGATAAAATCACAAACTGGTCCAACACGTGGAACATGTCTTTCAATCCGGACAAATCTCACACTCTCACTATGTCTCTTCGAAAGGACCGTTTAGAAAACCCCCACATCCACTTTCTCAACAATCCTCTGCAAGAAGTCCTTTCTTTCAAGCTTCTGGGTTTCACTATCTGCCATGACTTTTCCTGTGAAAACCACATTTGAAACCTCGCCTCCAAAGCCATTCTCCGTCGTGCAAAGTCCTTCATCGGCCCACCTGAGCTCCTGACCACTTACAGAGCTTTTGTCCGCAGCCTGAGGAAGTACTGGCATATATATATATATATATATATATATATATATATATATATATATATATATATATATATATATATATATATATATATATATATATATATATATATATATATATATATATATATATATATATATATACATACCTTCTTCAACCCTTTTGACACTTTTCAGACCTCCAGACCTTTTTCGACCCTTTGTGCAATTTCACACCATTTTGAAACTTCAGTCCCCTTCACCGGAAGATCCCTTTAGACATTGAGACACATTTAAAACCATTAGACTCCTTTGAACTCTTTTATGACCCTTAAGGTCTTTAAAACATTTTAGGCCCATTTCTGACCCAGAATAAATTTGAGACACTGTATCTGTCAGATTCCTTCAACCCGTCAGACCTTTAGACCTTTTTTGACCTTTTAAGACACTTAAGCCACTTTAAGGAGGAGTTTGTCTCGAGGGAACTGCTGTGATTGTCCGTGAAAAGCAATCATGGAACTCCTTCTTTGTATCATCTGGATTGGTCATCATTGGGGAATAGGCACTGATGACAGTGGCATGGTGCCCATTTGCGAACTTAATGGGCATGCTCATCAGTCTTTCATTTATTCCCTTCCGAAGGCACACCAGATGTTGCATACATGATGTCCGGATTGCAAAGCCAACTACTGCCTGATGTGGGGGGTGATTCTGGCTTCCCAATCCAATAGAACGTGGAGCCAGCTCCAACCTCCATAAGCTGTGATTTGTCAGCAAGATGCGTTTCACTGAATTCTGCAAAGTCAACATCATGTTGGCCAAAAAAGCGGGCAACGATTGTGGTTTTTCTCTGAATGTCATTGTCACCATCAGTCAATGTGCGGACATTCTAGGCTCCAAATACAAAAGTAATTGTTTTTCTTTGTACCTTGCTTCGACTGCAGAATTTGGCGTCCAGCTGGCCATGGTCTGCCAGTAGGCACAAGCAGGACGAGCTGTTTTGGTCCACCTTTTGCAGGCCTTCCGTGACTCGGGGGAGCAGGCCATGAAAAATGGCTGCTCAGACAATCCAGCAGGACACGAATGCTGCAGTCGCCTTGATTCCACAATGAACAACCATCACAATGAAGTTGCCAATGTGCAGGTACATGACGAAGAGCTTCCAGTGACACCCTTCACCTGCTCTTGATGCCACTTCCTATCGCTGCAGGACTTTGCACAATTTTGGCTGCAGGACAACCTGCACTACTATTTTAGTAGTGATGGTTCATGCAGGCCCACCACCATCTCTCTTTCCTACAATATCTGCCACTGGGTCACAGAATCTGAGCACACAACGACCTCGAGCAGGACCGCGTCTGTTGACCACAATCCAACTATATCTGGAACTGCACTTACCCGCAACAGAGGCTGCGTGCTACTTAACCTATAACTGTGGGAAAAGGGTTTTTACGGTGATGCAAAACTGCCAGACACATGTTCCATCATCACTTCATGGAGGCTTTTCAAGGAAGTAGATCTGCGAGGTACTACCCCATCTCCAGCTCGGACACATGCTCGCTTTTTAATCCATATGCCAGTGATTGGATCTCGGGTGCATTCTCGATGTTTTGCGGCTCGTTTTCTGCTGGAAGATGGTGTAGTACCTGGTAGCTTCTCATTAATGAAGATTTAAACTGAATTCCCGTTTCTGCCAAGGCACACTCATTCGAGGTGAGACATTGACGAATCCGTCTGTGATGAGTACCCTGATAGTAACTCCAAATGTAATCTTGGTTTTTTTGTCAATCACATATCACGAGATTCATTTCACGAGATGTTTTGTTGTTCAATTTAAACCTCTTGATTGAACCTCTTAATTACTCTTGCCAGAGGAGTGGGCATTGCATTGGGGTCCGTTTGGCTGCATAAAACGTGAGTAGGTGTATTAATTAATTTCATACTATTGAAAAACCTTGAGTCCTTAGACTTTTTATGACCCCAAAGACCCTTAAGAACCTTAAAAACCCAAATGACTGAATAAATTTTCGACTTTAAGACCCTTTAGATTGTTTAGAACCCTCATACCCTTTCAGACCACTAAGACCCTTAAGATCTCAAAGACCTTTTAAGAACCCTCAGACCATTTACTCCTTAACACCCCAAAGACCCTTCAATCCTTTAGAACCCAAAGAGCTTTTATAACCCTAAGACCCTCCAAGACTTCGAAAACCCTTAAATCCCCGAAGACCCTGTAGAGACTGAAGACA
>NC_140961.1:159938950-159968460 GCF_056783735.1 Eptatretus burgeri
CTATATGTACATATATATATATATATATATATATATATATATATATATATATATATATATATATATATATATATATATATATATATATATATATATATATCTTCTTCTTCTTCTTCTTCTTCTTCTTCTTTCGGCTGCTCCCGTTAGGGGTCGCCACAGCGGATCGAGAATATATATATATATATATATATATATATATATATATATATATATATATATATATATATATATATATATATATATATATATATATATATATATATTGTTGTGGTTGACGAAATTCGCAAACCACCATTCAGGTCCCTTAGGTGAGATATCTCTGTACGTATATGTGTAGTTAGGCCCAAACCCGTTGTTTAGAGGGAATAAATGTCATTCATTTGGGCTGCGACCCTTCAGGATAGCCGTTTTTCTTTTACTATCTTTATTTTGGACCAGCCGCCATTACTACCACCACAACCACCACCAACCACGTCTCAACAGCCATCACACAACAACCACCAACCGCAACCCCGCTTCACAACCTCAGCCACGACCCTTGCCGTCACATCTCGCTCTCGCAACCATCGCATCACCGCCATTCCCGCGCCGCTTGTGGACACCGATCCTGGACTAGTGCAGGGCGCGCGCCGAGCGGCGGGTGCAAAAACACCAGCCTTTCCGAAGAAATCGGATCAAGAACGATTCACGCCCACTTCTGTTCCGTCCTATCGGTCAGCGTGGGGCGATTTGGCCCCGCCTCCAGGTGCCTCGGAGTATAATCGCTATATGCAGATTCGCGGATCAAAAATCATTCACGCCCACTTTTCCTCTGTCCAATGGGGAGCCAGCCAGAGGTGAAGGGTCGAAGGTGAAGGAGCGAAGCCCCGGGGGCTATAAAGGGCCACGTTCGCTCGCCGAAAAGTTGAGTCAGTCAAGGAGAGTTGAGAAGAGAAGAGTCAGAGAAAGCAGTTGGACGGAGCTGAGAAGAGTGGAGAGGTGGCGGCGGCGAAGGCAGTCGAGAGGGCACTCGTGTCAGAGTCGGGGAGCTGCGGAGAGGGGAGGCCGGTAACGCGACCGAGGTCGCGGTGGAGACGCTCGTCGCGGGACCCGAGCCAGCGAGATATCCTCATTCCCCCGAGCATCAACAACCCCCTCCTGTTTCCCCCCGCGCTGAGATAGTGTGAGAAGGGGGCCCCGTTCCCACCCCATTTCCAGGCAGTGCCAGCGAGGCCCGCGGAGTCAGGGCGCCACCGCCATTTTGCGGCTCATCACCAGACGGGTAGGCTCGACGCGGTCTCGGCCCCAGGCCCGTCTGCCCCCCTCATCGTTGAGGGTGGTCCCTTTTTCTTTTGCTTTGAGTATATGTGTTGTCGGCGCCGTCTGTGAAGTAAAACTGTATAAGTGTTGCCGGGTGCTCGGTAGTCGGTAGTAGATCTGCATTGTGTTTCTCTTTTACATTTGCTTTTTGTGCAGAATTGTCGTGTCACTTTTACATTTGCTTTTTGTGCAGAATTGCCGTGTCACTTTTGCATTTGCTTTTGGTGTATAATTGTATATGTGTGCTTTCCGTTTGCCCTGGAATAAATGTGCTTTATGTTGAACTGTTTTTTCCCGTTTCGCTTCGTCTTTTCCTTTATTGAATCTCCATCTTACTTCACGTAAAGGGTTGGTCGTGGGCTAAATACGCCCAATAATTAATCGAACCGTCGAGGTTGACGATAACACTGCTCGGTTATCCCGATAGTACGGAACGGGTCGCTTAAAGTGGCCCGTGTCCGAAGTCGACCTGCGGCGAGGTGCGATCGCCCGGTCTACCCTCCGTGTGGGTACTTAGGTTGGTCGAATTTGGCGAGCAACCCTATCCCACGCGGGGGGCCGATTGGCACGATCGTGGTGAGGCCGAAAGACCCACCCGTGATTAGTTCCCGGCGTTAGTCCGAGAGGGTCACGACGGGATTGTCCGTCCGGTGGGCGACGTGCCGCGATTCGAGTTACGTGGCCACTCGCACGCTGGCGGGCGCGAATCCGCAACAATATATATATATATATATATATATATATATATATATATATATATATACATATATATATATATATATATATATATATATATATATATATATATACATATATATACATGTGTATATTCATACATATATTAATATAGACATGAACAGAGACATTTTGAAGGACATTACCATAAAAAGTAAACCACAAAGCTTTTAGTAATGCTCTCTTCAGTTGAAATTCACACAAAGTGAGTGTCACTTTGTGCAAATTTCACCTGAAGAGAGTACAACGATAAGATTTCTGGTTTTCTTTTTATGGTAATGTCCTTCAAAATCTCTCTGTTTATGTTTGTATTAAAGAAGATTTTTGAAGGTTTTTAAAAAACATACATATATTCGTAAACAATTGTAAATTGAAGACAAAATTACGAGATAAAACTGTTGGCATAACTTTGGATTACTGTGACAATCTCATCTGTATAACTTTTTCAATGACTTCTCTGAGAAAACATTTCCGTTTCCATCACTCAAAACAATTGTGTGGTCCATCTCCTTATACACTCTTAATTTACTTTACTTTTCTTGGGAGGTTGACCATGATTTATAATTGTGTGACATGTACTGGAGAATTAAAGTATGCACGGCCTTTCCTTATGAGATTTCTTATAAAACATGTACTACACCAGAATTTCTTGCATACTTACATTTTGCAGCCAGGGAAGTTTGGAATCTTTCTAAAAGATTGCTGAATTCTGTCCATGCCATAATGGACGTCAATCATTCCAGTAATCATGATGTCTCCACTTGTTGTAATGCTGCGCAAGCCATGATTTTCTTTGTTCTGACAAGGATTTCCGAAAACTGTAGATAAGCAGGAACAGCAAAGAACTGCAATGAATACTGTCTGTGGTTTAAAAGGTGAAACAGTATGGTTTCTTTTTTCATGTGGTGTGACATATATTTTGTTTTTAAACATTGTGCACATTGCCATAAATATAGCACACAGCAGTTTTCCACTTGATTTATATGGTTTTAAACATTGCAGCCTCACAAGAGACTTTTCAAAATTACCTCAAGATGCAGTTAATTAAAAGTATAACAACATCAAATATTCAATTTAAAATTGATTCTGATAATTTAAGAAATAGATTGCAATTAACAGCAAATCATGTTATGTATAATTGGATTTTTTTTAATTGAGCCATTTTAAGTTTTGTTACATTATGAAACTCCACGCAAGATAACGCTTACGTGGTTGAACGAGTTGACTGCATGGATTCCTACATTGTTAATACACCTCATTATTGATTGGTGATTCTTTCCTTTCTGTGTTGCATCTATCGTTGAACCTTTGGAATGTTTTAAAAGGTGAAAGTAAAGATGTGTTGAATCAGCTTAACTCTCCTATTTGTTTGTAATATTTGGCCTCTCTTTGTATATTGCATGTATTGCTGCAAGTGGCAAATACGTTTTATAAACGAGAGATTCCATATAGAAGCATACAGGCTTGAATGCAAGGACATGGGAAGGATCTTTTCACCTCTAGCTTTAAGTTTCAAAGCACATATCTTAAGTTTGTTTGTCTACTTTGAATAACAGGCATGATGGAAGCCATCTGAAGTTGATAGGTCAAACTGAACAGTGCACAGATGAACGTCAGCTGACACTTTTCCAAGAAACAGATGATTTTGGAATAAGCTTTGAAAAAAAGCTATCACGTTTTTCTGCACTGTATAGAAAAATATTATGGACAAAGTTAGTTCTGTGATTGCATCATTTGGCACAGACTGTGCTACTGCACACTCAGTGGGGGGGGGGGGGGATGTTATCTATGTAAATGTGTCAGGTGTCGCTACACCCTGAGGTGTTGGCAGAGGGTATTCCAAGTTCCTGTTTTTACCTGGGCAACGCTGCTGAGGTGGAAGCACTCTTCACACAGGTAAATTTGTCCTCCAACCCTACTCCTCCTCTTCTCCACAATGGCAAGCCCTCAGTCAATACACATATTTCTATTCAAACACCAATGCATCAGTGAATTAATCCCCACCATTATATACCAAGGCAGCACATCGTTTAGCTTGCCTGAGGGATGGGGTGAGGTGAGTGGGGGTGGGTGGCAGAAGAGCTCCATGGACAGAGAATGGGGCAGAGGTGCCAGTGAGGTGGGGGGGGGGGAGAGGTGGGCAGGGCTCTGTCGACCTAGGGAGCAGGAGAGCCAGTGGTGTTAGTTGGGTGGGGGGGGGGGTGGTGCATCTACTATAAATTGATGAATGTGTGTGTTTGTGTTTGTGTGTGTTGTGCTTCTTGTGTCTGTATATTACATACTTCTATTCATTAATTATATCCTATTGGAATGACCTGTCGACCCTTTGAACTGCTGAGACCCTTCAAATGTCGAATACCCTTTAAGACCCCCAATATGCTTAATACCCAAAAGACCCAGAGGACCCCAAATACGAAAAAGACCAAAAAGTCCCAGATGACCAAAAAGACCCAGATGATCCAAAAGTCCCTGAGGATCCAAAACCCCATGAAGACACAAAAGACCCCTTGTGCCCAAAATACCTCCAAGTCCCCTCTTACCCTTTAAGGCTCCTTTTTCCTTTAAGACCCTTTCAACACTTTCGACACCATTAGATCCCTTCACCAATTTGATCTTACATACACTTTTGGTCCCTGGAACCTTTAGACTGTTACACCCTTTGATTCCCTTCCGACCCCTTTGCCCTTAACACCATTTAGACCCCTTAAAGCCTTCAGACATATTAGACAACTTAGAGCATTAAACCACTTGGATCTTTACATGTTACAAATAAATGTCAAATAAATATATTCGATATGCAAACGAGCAAGTATATGTGATTAAGTATGTATGCATATATGTATGTATGTACATATATCGCCAGTACATATATCGGTATGTTTGTATGTGCAGCATATCCACTCTTCACCCATTGGTTGGACAGCTGACATGACATCACCCACAATTGTAACCTGAAATACCTCACCTAAAGTGCCAAGATGACCCAAAAGAACTCCACCCCCCCCCCCGCCCAAGGACCCAAAACACCCAGAACACCCCCAAATAACCCAAAGACCCCAAAGACCCAAAATATCCCAAAGACCTAAAAGATGCAAAATAACTAAAATACCTTGAAGACCCAAAAGACTAAAAAGACCCCAAAATCCAGAAGATGAAAAAGATCCCCAGGACCCGAAAGACCAAAACCAAAACACTCAAAAGACCCAGAGGACCCTGAAGACCTAAAAGTAGCGTCAAAAGGGAGGGTTTGACACGGTGTCACATTTCTCAAAGTCGAATTATTCGCTCACTTACTCTCACTAATATTTCTCCTTTTCAAACTGGAACACAATACTTTGTCAAAGTATTTGTTTCTTTCTACCCCCGAAAATCCACCCAAGCCCACCTCCTTCAAATTCCCTGCTTTCCTTCCTGAAAGTCCCTGTAATGTCCATCATCTATTCCCCATGTTCCCCATTCCATCCCTCTCCCTTCCACAGATCTCCTAATGTCTCTGTTCCCCACTGTTTTGTCCTTCCCACTCCCACCCCTCTCGTCTCATGCCCCCTTGCTGTGTGTTGTGTGTTAGCTCTCACACGAGCCTCAAAAAGGAATTAAAAAAAAAACACTTCCCTTTTTCCCACAACTTCCCTGCCGGGGGCTGTGTGGGGGGTTACTTTCCTTTCATATTATCATTTCTTTAGCCAAATTGAGTCATCTAAGAGATCCTATAAATATTTGTTTATGTTTCATTTTCAGGAATAGCTTAATTTATTAATCAGTAAAAAATGTGGCAGTATCCCCTTTAGAACCCCCAAGCCCATTTTTATTCATACATATCCTTTAAACCCATAAGATATTGAATTTATTCCACAACTCTTTTCAGATCTTTTATCATCAAATGCTGTTCGAGCTTTCTCTCTTACAGTCTCTGAGAATATTTCGTGTATGTAATTTATAATAAGATTCCTCTCTCCATAACCATCTTTTCTCTTCCACACACATTCAAGTAATGTTGAAAGTTAATTGTCTCTTTTAATACACTCTTCTTTAGACCTTAAAGTTTATTTTCACATTTTCATTCATTTAGCCCTATCGTTAAGTATTTATAAGCATATGCCTTTGATCAAACACCTTCAAATTCACTTTGTGTATTTTCACCTAATTTATCTTTAAATTACCAATAACCTTTTTATTCTTATTCGAAAAGAGTGGATTATTAAATTACTTGTATCATAAATATCTTCATCTTCTTTCATGTCCTGATAAACATCATCTCTATTTATCTCTAGAATGAAGATATCTGTATCCATATATAGCAATAAAATATTCTCACCATATCTTTTCTTTAGATTATTATAAAAATAATCATACAATAAAAAATTTGAAAGATCTGAAACAGATGTTCCTACATAATCTATTTATCCATCTTAATACTCTCTTTTTTCAAATGAACAGCACAAAAATTATCTGTAGATATTTATGCTCTTTTATAGCTTGGTTTATTTATCAGCTTCTCTGCCTGCTCACAAGTTTTAGCAATTCTTCCACTGTATTCCATATATTTTCCAATGTTTTACAAAAACAGAGTTATTCATCAACCTGTAAAAGTCCTTCTCCAAATCATTATTAGCCTTTCTTCTCATCCTTGTATCATAATCAATATATTTACCGAACTAATGACTTTGACTAAACTTTATGTCCCATGTACCTTTTAACTTTTTGTCCTGCTTCTAAAAATTGCTTTAGATTAATTTGATGTTAAAATACTGTACTTCTCATTATCAAACAATGTTGTTAGTAACTTAGTTGTCGGAATATATTTAAAATCATTTGAAGAACTAAATAAATGTTGTTGATAACGAGCGGATAGCTCTTGATTGGGGATCTCTTTTTCAGCTCTGTGAGGAAGGTCTTTAAGTTTGTTGTGAAGTTTTCGAAGATAGATTAAATCTACTTCAAAATAATACCCACAACCCTGTTTATCTAATTCTTCTTGACTTTTGGAGATTGTGTCATCGAAGATAGATGTGTACTCGTATTCTTTCACCCATTTAAAATTACCAGAGGGTTGAGGTTCATACATTACCCAGCCACACAATTTATTAGCATCACGGTACATAAAGAAAGATGCATATCTACATCACTTAGAAGATCAAGGAGTTGTTTCGTCATTTTTGACATAGCACTCCAGGTTATTTCAGGAGTTGAATAATAATGGACAGGATCAATTCCACTGGAATGTTGATGATAAAAAAAACTTCTCTAAATGTCTTATACACATCAGCTAGTTATAAAACATCATCTATTAAATAAATGTCATGATATTCACCCATATTCTTTATCTCAAATTCTTTCCAAACTTGTTTTGCTCTTTCATATTCTTCACCCTTAATATGATATATTTCTAACTTGTTATAAAAACGCTTTTTAGGAGGAAGTCTTGTTTCTTTTAATCTTTCAAACAAATCCATAAAATCACATGGGTAATGCTCTGTATAGAAAGGAGAGGAATATCTTTATCCAAGTCGGCTTCAGTCCTAAATTGACGAGAAAGTACAGGAAAATGGATGTTTGAAACCAAAGAACTTAGAGAGCTTGCCATAAATTTATAACTCAATAAATCTAATAGTTGTATTTGCACCCATTTCATGAGTATAAATCTGTTTTGTAAATTAGATCTAATTTTGATCTGTATTGGGAATTGCTCTTATCTTTCCAGGAGTCTTACTTAGTTGTTTTATAAAGAGATGCGTATTATGATGACAATTATTATGAAGAAATACAGGTATGAATGTCGGGATTATATAATTAAGATTTCAATTATTATGAGCTGCTCCTCTATATTTCCCCATTATATGGCAATGATCTCTAACCCTTTTGTCAGTTTTTACCAAAGTCTCTAAGCATATATGACAAATCCTTGCTTCTTCAAATTATTTCTCTTCATTGGGATATAAGTTAAGGGGTTTATTTGTTCTTGACATAATTTTAGTTAGCCTTATACAATCATCCTCAATCCTTTTAACAAATTCATCAGTAGCATCAGGTGTTCTATACAACTTCAACTTATCATATTTACCTCCTGCAGATGATTTAATGCAATAATAAATCCCACAAGAAACATGCTTTTGATATTTTTTAAGATCAGTCTTTTCCAAGATGCTCTCAAAATCAGCATATATTATAAATGGGTGTTTTACACATTTATTTGTTTCATTAAATACAACTTTCTCTCCCGATTCTGGCATCTCAATAAATGCTGCTTTATGATCAGAACAATACTTTTAATGTTTATCAAGTTTTTGTTGATATCTAAAAGATATTTAGACACCTCTTTCATGGATATGATTTATGCTTTGATTTATAGACTTGACTACTTTCCAATCAAGAAAAGTTTTTGATATAAGCATAATGAGCAGTTTCTTGATTCATGAGATATCGAAGATCGACATGACGGTCATTTGACCAATTATCATTGGACATGGTATTACAAACTCTGAGAATTTTATCAGTTAAAACTTACACATTTATTGATCGGTTCTTCATATTCTCAAAGTTTGTTATATATTTTAAGCTCATGAGTTCTTCTCGAGAGATACCTAGATCCCAAATTTCTAAAATATTCTTATATATCTTATACTTTGAAACTCTTTCACAGTCCCTTTAGTGTGGAAAAGATGTGCTAAGCTACTCCAGAGAAAGCATCTATTATCAGTATTTTATATATTAATTATTGCCCTTTTATTCTTAATATCCTTCTGTAAATAAATATAAGAAGAAGCCTTTGGCAGAGTGGATTTAATAATATTAAGAACTATGTATGAAACATTCCCAATGTTGAACACATTGCCTTGTTCTTCAAATTCAAATCTAATAAGCTCTTCAAAGATAATAGATTTAAAGAAGCTATCAATTGATGAAATAAGGTGTATTGGCTTTTTCTTCAACAACATTATCTTCTCTTGAGAATGTAAAGAAGGCTCCAAAATATTTTGAATGATTGATGCTTTCTCAACATTCTACGAACAACATTGATAATGGAATCCTTTGAGATATTAATCGCTTCCAAAATGGATCTTACACTCAAATTAAATCTTGTAAGTTTTACCTCTATCCGATCTTTAAACCACCTTTGAAGAGTTGTTATTTCAAATGGTTTCGTCTCAATGACATCTCCCTTAAATCCAATTTTCTTCATATTTCTCTTCAAGTGTCTTGCCATGTTGTGTGTGTGTTTTTCTGATTGAAGGTGTTTTTAATTACTCTCTATTAAAACATTATTTGAACAGGCATCACAATGTTTTGTTTCTGTCTTGTTCAAATGGTGAGATGTCTGAAAACATTGAATGTGTGTGTGTTGCTTTGAAGGTGTTTTATATAGCATTTATATTTATGATTACAAACTTTGCAGTACATTGTATTCAGCATATATACACACAAAAACATTGCATAAAATAACATTTTCTTGATGAAAATTACGTTTTGTTTTTAGGTGAATCTATGCTGAAAACCATTTTAGCAACAAACTTATTTTACTGAATAAATACAGTGTCTCAAGATACAAAAGACAAGTCTCATTCAATCTCTACATTTCTGAAAGATAATGAGAAATATGTTGAGAATGTAAAATTCAATGAAGATAAATTAGACAACTATTGGATAAAAACAATTATGGTTAATAATATGAGTTCTTCAATTTGCTTCAGTGGAAGGACTTTTAGTCTATTTGAAAGAATACCAATTAAAGTAGCTCGAGCAAAAGTTTCTCCTCTCCTTCTTGCAATATATTCAAAACATCAAAAAGCAATGAAACAAGATAAAGTATCAAAAAAGAAAAACCTTCTTTCGAAAGCTTTAGAAAGTAAAGATAAGACCATCAGCAATAAGCAAGGAGAAACTTGTAGTTTTTTCAACAACCCTATAGATGTAAATCTTGATGAAATAAAGGATGGTAATTATCAAGTGAAATGACATTTTTTCAGCAGTAGTTAAGGAACATTTTAAAATTACATTTGACGTAAAAATGTCGTAGTTCAATCTGTTCATGAACAAAAGTACTGTATATGGATATGGATGGTAATGTTTTTCCTACTAATTAAATATGAGTCATTTTCCTAGTAAAGATTTTGAAGATTATGAAAGTGATGATTGTATCTCTGTTGGAACAGAAGAAAGTTATGATACCAAGAGTTTGCATACAAACAATTGTAATGAAAATATTTTTTATAGATAATTGTGAAAGCACCAATGGAAGTCCCGAAGATGATAACGAATATGAATTTTATTTGAAGTAATGTTTTACGATATAAATATAGTATATTGTAGTAGAATATATTTATATGTAATAGTTTCCGAGCTCTTGAACCTCTTGAATTCCTGACACTGCATATGACAAATTTGAGAATCGTCCTGCATGGGATAAAGTGGGATTAAATACAGAGGAAAAATCATATAAACAATGTAAATTCTGTGATTATCTTCTAATTAGTGGGAAAAAATGTAAAAAGGAACATAGCTGTTTCAAAATTACACCAAAAATAAATTACTTTGCAAGATTAATAAGAGAAATGAATGTTAAGTCTGAGGGAGATAATACACCTTTTCTTGCAAGATAAAAGACAGAACAAATGTTTCATCGATTGGTGATATATATTATTCAGAATTATCATTACTTGTACGTGCCAGGAATAAATAAATAAATAAATAAATAAATGAATATTCAAACTGCGAGCAAGAAACAGCAACCACACAGGCCGTTTCTTCACTCTCGCATGCCCGTACGTGCGTGGCCCGGAAGTTTGCATATCACAGTTACGATTATTCGCAATTTAGTTTTAATGGCCAATTATTCAATTTACGCCAACGTATTTTGCCTTTTCACAATGCGTCACAAGGAAAACAAAAAGAGAAGAGAAGAGAGAGAAAAAAATTTTTACTTCCTCGTTCGGAGCATACCAGCTCACTCTGATGTTACCGAAATTTATGCAACATAAAATATGAAAACGATCATAACTTGGGGCATTGTGTTTATCTATAAATGCGCATAAGAAATCGAGAAATTATTAGAATACATGAAGTCATCACTCTCCAGAAGCCCGTACGTTATAACCCGTAATGGGGAGCACGACTGTGGTTCCCTTCCCCCATCAGCCACGCCAACGCAACAACGTGTCTTGTCATTGGTTGGTAAATAAATGGCCATAACTTGGGAGGGACTTGTCTGATTAATATCAAACCTTGAAAAGGCACATCCTCAAGTCCCCAGCAATATATCTGGCAAGTTTCAATTAGATTGGACCAGTGGTTGTCGAGAAACAGCGGTCACAGACACACACACACACACACACACACACACACACACACACACACACACACACACACACACACACACACTCACACACACCCACAGACACACACACACACACACACACACACACACACAGATTGCTGGAATTTTAGATAGATATGGGAAAACTTAACACAAGATATCGCAAAAATAAAACTAATGGATTATCTTGAAATTAAACTTGAACTCAGGATAAAACATAGTTTCTAAAAAAGCCAATAAAAATTTATATGGTATCTATCTGTATGTATATATATATATATCTATATATATATATATATATATATATATATATATATATATATATATATATATATATATATATATATATATATATATATATATATATATATATATATTGTTGCGGATTCGCGCCCGCCGGCGTGCTGACGGCCACGTAACTCGAATCGCGGCACGTCGCCCACCGGACGGACAATCCAGTCGTGACCCTCTCGGACGAACGCCGGGAACCAGTCACGGGTGGACCTTTCGGTCTCACCGCGATCGAGCCAATCAGCCCCCGCGTGGGATAGGGTTGCTCGCCAAATTCGACCTACCTAAGTACCCACGCGGAGGGTAGACCGGGCGATCGCACCTCGCCGCAGGTCGACTTCGGACACGGGCCACTTAAGCGACCCGTTCCGTACTATCGGGATAACCGAGCGGTGTTATTCGTCGACCTCGACGGTTCGATTAATTATCGGGCATATTCAGCCCACTACCAACCCTTTACGTGAAGCAAGATGAGGATTCAAAGAAAGAAATGACGAAGCGAAGCGGGAAACAGTTCAATAATAAAGCACATTTATTCGCGGCACACGGGAAGCACACATATACAATTCCACCAAATGCACACAGAAAAGAAAAACACAATTCAATTTACAAAAAAAGCAAATATAAAAGCGAAAACACAATGCAGAGCTAATACCGACTACCGAGCACACGGCAACACTTATACAATTCTACTTCACAGACGGCGCCGACAACACATACCCAAAACCAAGGAAAAGAATACCCTCAAGGATGAGGCGGGCCTGAGGCCGAGACCGGGTCGGCCTACCCGTCTGGTGATGAGACGCGGAGCGGCGATGGCGCCTCAACTCCGCGGGCCTCGCGGACAGTGTCTGGTAGGGGGTGGGAAAGGGGCCCCTTGGTCGCACTATCTCAGCGCGGGGGGAAACAGGAGGGGGTTGCTGATGCTCGGGGTATAGAGGATTTTTATTATCCCGCGACGAGCGTCTCCACCTCGGCCAGGTCGCGCTGTCGGCCTCCCTGGGGTGCAGCTCCCGACGCGAGCACCCCCTCGTCTGGTGTCGCCGCCTTTCCACAGCTCCGTCCCCTCCGCTCCGACTCCAACGCACACGACGACCAGCTCCTTCTTGCCAACTCCACCGCCCGCGAAGTCTTGACTCTCTGTTTCCGACTCTCCTACTCTCCTACTCTCCTCGTCTACCACCCTCCTGACTGACGAACACGGTCCTTTTATCAGCCCCGTAGCTTCGCCCTCTCATCTTTGACCCCCTCCCTTCGACCTTTCACCTCGCTCCCCATTGGCCCGAGAAAAAGTGGGCGTGAAGGCTTTTTGATCCATAAATTTGCATATATCGATCGCCCTGGGGCGGGGCCAATTCGCCCCTCGCTCACCGATTGGACGGCAAAAAGTGGGCGTGTGTCGTTTTTGATCCGTTTTTGAAGCACAAAATCCGTGATTTTGTACACGCTGTTCGGCGCGCGCCCTGCACGAGTCCAACACCGGTCCCCACAAGCGGGGCAAGAACGGTGGCGATGCTACGGTTGCGAGGTGTGACGGGAAGGTCGTGGCGTTGTGGTGAAGCGGCGTTGTGGTTGGTGGTTGATGTTGTGATTGTGGTGGTAATCATGGCGGTTGGTCCAAATTAAAGATAGTAAAAGAAAAACGGCTATCCTGAAGAGTCGCAGCACACATAAATGACATGTATTCCCACTAGACAACGGGTTTGGGCCTAACTACACATGTACTTACCGAGATACCTCACCTAAGGGACCTGAATGGTGGTTTGCGAATTTGGTAACCACAACAATATATATATATATATATATATATATATATATATATATATATATATATATATATATATATATATATATATATATATTTGTATTACTAAAACTCTCATCTTGTATGTAGTATGTATGTATGTATATTGCTGAAATACAGCAAAAAGGGTAGACGATAGCACAAAAAATTTAGGGCCACCTTAATCATTATTCGGCTGTGTTGTGCAGTATCAAGTTTCATTAAAATCGAGCAACGAAAAAAATTATTTAAAAAATCAATTCACGATTCATTCAAGTACTCTTCGAGAGAATTTGATCAATGCAAATAACCTCAGCGGTATCATTCGCTGGAGCTATCTTTTTTAATGATTGATTAAAAAAATCTTAAACTTTTAGAATAGACAAAGAACGATATATTTTAAAGCATAAAATGAACCAACATTTTGATCTAATACTTCTGTGTTCAATAACAAATACAATTCTGTTTCGAAGATTACGCACAATAATTTCTTTGACTTTCTTTTCCGTTTTTTTTTTCACATTGACGTGCAATATCAAGTCTCGTTCAAATCGCCCAACAAACAAAAATGTTAAAAAAAAAATTCGCGATTCAGTCAAGTACACTTTGGGATTATTTGATCAATGCAAACAACCTCAGCAGTATAGTTCGCTGGAGCTATCTTTTTTTTCTATTCTTATTTTTTGAAATGATTTTTTTATCAACCGCTGTCACAATGGGAAACCAACGGGTTCACGGGTCGTCTAGTACTTTCTAAATATATAAGTGAATGATTATTTTACCCATTGGGAAAATAAGATAAAATTTACAACCATAAAAATCTTCCACTTTCATTAAGATGTCGAATAGTCTGTTCAAGCAGATGTGTAAAAACATGCTTGCTTTTAAAGATCCTCTTTACTCCCAACTTTTTAGATTTTGAATTATTTAATAATTTTCACAACGTCAAGTTTTCAACTGCAGTTTCACATACTCTAACAACGTTGTAATACAGCTCTTCAAAAATAAGACATAATTGGTTTAGTTAAACTTCAAAACAAAATAAATGATTGTAACAATGAAGATATAATGCAACTATTTTGTGATACATAGAAATGTAAAAATAAATGAAAACCTATAACTTTTATTCTTCGTGGTAATACTTATGATATAACATAAATCAAATATTTCGATAAATCAAAAAAGAATCTCATCTTTGTTGATTGTGTTTATGAGAGAAACCAAATGCTTATGGATAGCTTCTACACAAGAGGGAGACATTCTTCATGTCATTGTATTTATCTTCGGCAATCATATTTTCTACTCCCTCGTTGCTCAAGAGGAAAAATTGCTGATACTTTTATTTTATTCGTTATATTCAAGAGATATAAATAATTTTTGGAGAGACAATTATTTTACTTTGTGTAGTAAAAAAGAATTTGAGTACATAAATAACATTACTGGAAGATATTAATATATTGTTATGAAACAAGATGAGAAACCAAATGATATTTTTCAAAAAATAAATTGATCTGAAAGAACAAGCAAGAAGGTTTGAAGAGCATCAATCGTAAGTTTCAATAGTTTTAAAACAAAAAGGAAGACATAAAGAAGAAACACAGACAGAAACTAATGGGTGAAGAAGTGTTCAAAAGAAAAGAAGATAAATTTTTTAAAACACTAAATACTTTCTAACAAATGTCTACAATTCCTTCAAGAGAATACATTCTAAAAAACTTCAATGTTAAAAGATTCTAGAAAAATGACAAAGAAGAACTTTAACATGTAGTGGAATTAGAAAATGATGATGAAGTATTATTTCAACAACTGGAAGAGATCACTAAACCTCCTGATAATGTTGTGAAGGCTCTTCAAAACAATGAATATTGAGCAGATTCAAAAACCATAGCAGGTTTCATTCCAACTGAACAACCAGCAATATTATATTGTGTTTATAGATAAGGTACTGATATATAATGATGAATTGAGGTTCTTGAGCTCTGCTCAACCATCTGCTTGATTCGCCCACCAGATTAATGTTTCTTCTTCCAAAATATGGATTATATATTTCAGCTAAGAATCGAGTTTCAGATTATTTTATTGAGCCATTGAAAATGAAAAATTAGGAAGATTGAGTATATATTGATTTACTAAACTCACTTGGTTATGGGGTTGGTGTTGCTTGGAGAAGAAAGAAGAATGAAAAGGAGAAACACATTATTGAGGCTATAAATAGGCTTGGTTCAGGTGATGGTTTTCTTCCAAATGATCCATCACAATTAGTT
This sequence comes from Eptatretus burgeri, assembly GCF_056783735.1. Lineage (NCBI taxonomy): Eukaryota > Metazoa > Chordata > Myxini > Myxiniformes > Myxinidae > Eptatretus > Eptatretus burgeri. Next base: position 159,954,633 of record NC_140961.1, read on the forward strand.
AGACTATTGGTGGTGTTGGGTAGTAAGAAGACTGCAAACAATTGCTTGAATGAAGCATCATCCATTTGAGCTCAGTTAATGAATATGAAAATAATTAATAAATGTCAATAAAAATATATTAAAATCCCATATTAAATAAGAAGAGAAGCACAATCCTAAGTTTTAATTTCACAATGATTGATCACACAGTTTCATTCCCTTACCCACGACAAGTTGACCCAACAAAAGAATATGAGGATTCTTTATTGTCTCTGGAAACATCTAATACCCAATTTAGTGTGACAGAGAAAAACGAAAAAAGTTTAGTCTTAATCCAGAAAGCTGACACAAAACTATAACAGTTTGACCCAGAGCAAACAAGATTTCTCAAATATCGACCAAAATTGCTCGCCTTGTGAAATAATAAGGTGATGAACCCAAAAATATTGTTGTAGACATTCAAAAACATTTCAAAATCAACAATTTAACTTTTAAAAAAATCACAAAGGGGATTTCACAATTGATAATTCATTTAAAGAATTAGTGGGTTTCTCCTCAAAAAATATAGAAAAAAATGGACTTTTTTCAGTGATCATGTCATTCAAATATCGTCAGATATAAATTCAGTATTAATTCACTGTGATTTAATTGATGGTGTTTATTATGATGGAATAAGAACAAATGCAATATTTTCATTCAACGCATATTCAACACCAATTGGTTATAAATTCAATATTGAGCCAAAAATCTGGTTTATCTACCCGAGTCAGGAAAAACCATATACAGAGTAAATTTTAGGATAACCATTCAAGCTGCTAGTATGATTTCCTTCAATGGAGAAATTACATCCATCAGAATTCACCTACGTGAAGTTTTCCAATGAATAAATATGATGGTTATTGTGAGGAAACACAAGTTCGGAAAATATAAAAAAAATTACAGGGGGTGGGATGTTCCTTTCCCCAAACTACAAGGGTGAAGGTATATATCTTGGTCGAGGATACTATAAACCAAAAAGGCAATAGCGTGTAGGACATCAATTTAGAAATATCGGAGATGGGATATTGATACTCTACTGTGTATAGTTTTAACTATTCTTATACATAAACACCTAATAGGTTCAACTGCTTCGGCCATGTGAAATGTAGCGGGTGCAATAAAGAGTATAAATGATGCTCAAAAGGAATCCCATAAATGACAAGCAATAAAAGAAATTAAGCAAGGTAAATCTCCATTGTCTCCCCAAGAACGACAGAAATAAATTAAAATATTTCGATCAGAGTTTCAAAAGTTTTAACATCATATTTTTTTTACTAAATATCTAAGTATGACAGCAATTGATAGAAACTTTGATTTGAATGGCACCATAATCATCTCAAACTCTCCAAAAAAAAGAAGATGACTTCAAGGTAAATGCTCTTACAGGAACACACTGGAAGACAAACGGAACAAAAATCTTTGAAATAAATAATCATCAAAATACTTGAATCTAGCTGATAGTTTCTTGTGTAAATTCACATTCACCAAGGCGCGGAATAACACAAACGTGACACTCGAAAATGATTTATTCTGGAAAATGTTGGATAGTGTTTGTTTTTATATTGGAACACAAGATGGGAAGCGGTCGATAATATACCTGCTACATCTGAAATGGTGAAATATACACCATATTAATTTAGTGATAGAATGGGTAAGAGGGCTGTTGAAGGATTTATTCCTGATATGGCAATGGGAACAAACACAGACCCTGGTTATAGTCAAAGCAAGCAATGTATAATGATGATAAAAAAGCATGTAGTAGTTTTACTGTGGCATTTCCTCTTAAAGTAATATTTGGATTTTGGGATTTTGATAAAGTTCTGTATCGACTTAAAATTAGATTTCAACTGCAAAGGAATGAAAACAGATTGCTTTTTTGGTGTTGGTAATGCTTTTGGTGCTCATAATAAATTGGTTATTGATGAAATGAGTGGTATTTCAGTGAATACACTCCTAATCTTAAAACAGAAGAGATGTTGAATATGAAACTTAACTGAAAGAAACCACAAAATGTAAATGTATAATAGCATAAAAAATTAGAGATCAACATGTTAGAATGAACCAAATTACTAACACATATAAATTGGGTGTTCTGGAAGGTACCTTTGGCTTTGGCTCATCTTTGGTGACATGATACCTTTGGCTCGTTTTTGAGAACCCAGATGGCGAAACGGCTGCTGATATGAATAATGCATTGAGTGATAATGCGAATGTGAAACAACTTGGGGTTTCTCTGTATGGAACATTTTATCCACGAGACAGATTTGAAATTTATTGGGATAAAAATGTTTATGCCAAAGCTTACAACTCTCACCAAAAGGTATGTGAAAGCAATGGAAATAAAGAACCCATTTTGGATATGATTGCATTTAAAAGCCTAAATACAATCTACGTGATTGACCTGAGCGCTCAAAAGGAAACTATAAAGTCGAATGGAGTGGATACTTCCATATACATTGAAATATGAGAGAGAAAAGAAGGTGAAACATAGTTTGCTTTTGGAAGAAACAGAATTACAGATGAATACAGATAATGGTGTTTTGATTAGTCTCATAATTTTTGATAAGTAAATTATTAGTAAAGTGCCAACTGCAGTATATGTTAAGCAAATCAATCTTAATAAACAATCATCTTGTATTAAAAATCAAAAGCTTCGAGGGAGTATCATGAATATAATTCAGAGAAAAAGAGCAGTAAGAAGTGATCTTCTGCTTGCAAGACAACAGGTGAGAATCTTCAACGATACTGGCTCACTTAAAATGAAAATGTCAAAACCAACATTGCAAAAATATACAACAACAGAGACGAGTGGAGGATTTCTCCCATTTCAAATTCCTTTATTTGCTGGTTTTGATGCATTGGGAGCATTGACGGTCAGAATTTCTGCAGCAGTAAAAACTGCCAACGAAAGGAAGGCTCAAATACAGGCCCAAAAAGAGTTGGAAAGACATAACATTGAGTGGGAGAAACAAATTAGTGGAAGTGATGTAAATGTAGATTTTGCTGAAAAACTTGAAAGCCTACCTAATAAAGCAAGAATGTTAGTTCGAGATCTGCTTTCTTCTCTCGCACAAGCAGTTGTAAAATTAACTGAAAGGGGTAATACATTATATCTTTCTCCTTAATAAATGAGCATTGATAAGTGGTTTAAAGATTTTGTAAAGAATACATCAAATATAGAACTTGTCAAATATTGTAAGAAATTAAAAATTGATAATGTGGTTATTTATATGAGAGATGAATTTACAAACTTGTCTCAATATACTGTGACGTTCACGGGACTTGAACAATCCCGCCAACTTAGGATGACCTGAAACGATGGAGGCAGTTTATCGTTTTACAACCCAAGGGTGGTGGTTTTGATCACTCTATAGCAAACGGGACGAAGAAGGTGGCACGAGTCACTTTTTCCTGAGTTAATATCGTTTATTTCTACACAAGAGCGATAAGAAGGCTCTGAAAGAGGAGGGATCCGTGGGCGATTTGACGAAAGGTGGTGTGGGTTCGGGCGTGGGGGAAAACCCAAACAATTTCAATGGATAAACAGCAAAATGTAAAGAATCAATTCATCGGTACACAAATCTCAAACCCTCTAAGGCACCAGGTACACACACACACACACAAACACACACACACACACACACACACACACACACACACACACACACACACACACACACACACACACAACGAAGGTAGTTCATCAGGCTTGCCCGTGGTGTGGATGCAAAAGTCATTGGATTGGTGCCGGATGAGCTGGCGTTGCACCTGTCAGGGGCAGGAGACATGGTAGTACAGATGTTCTGTGAAACCTTACATGCAGAATTGTCGTTCTTTGCCTGTGAGCTCCAACCAGCCACCGTGGTGTTGTTCTTGGTGGTGTCGACCTCCTGCGGTGTGGGCACAAAACCGCTCACAGCCGCCAGGGAACCAAGTTCATGTGCCAATATGCAAGCAGGAGAGGGAAGCAGGTCTGCCCACTGTCCGGTCCCGTACCCAGAGCCAGCGGAACACGAGAGCCAAACGAGGTGAGACACGAGGCACAGCAAGGGCAGGAGGCATGACAAATCAGGAACGAGCAAGCTCAACAAGAGAGAGAGCCCTGAGACAAGAGAGCTGTGACGAGCACTCCGTCCAGAGGGGGCTGAGAGAAGAGAGGCTCGACAAGAGCGGGCTAAGAGAAGAGAGCCTCGACAAGAGCGGGCTAAGAGAAGAGAGCCTCGGCAAGAGGAGTGAACAAACTCCCCAGCTATTTTTATCTCTCTCTCTCTTCTAATCAGATCGTTTCATCCTCATGAGTCCTCTTAACTTCCCACAGAGCCCCTCATTGGTCCTCCGCCTGCCACCTTCCGCCAATCATCATCAAGGGAGCGGAGCCATCCGCAGCACCGTTCTGTCATTTCAAGGCAATCCTACATGAAATACTAAAAGGGAATACGCATCAACACTTACCCTAACCCGTCTCCCTATCTAATTACTTGACAGTTATCATTTCTCCCTTTAAGAAATGGACATGTACTAGACAATAAACCACCACTGAATTCCTAGTTCATTACATCGAGATCCTGGTACAACTCGAACAGCATGGCATAGCTAATTAAACATCCTAATTACCCTTTGAATGCATACTCCTCCCCCCCCCCCTCAGACGTAGCAATACAAAGAATCTAGAAGATAATAATGGAAATGGTTCTTATTGGCTTTGTATTTATAATAATCAGGACAAATATTATTTTAATACTTATGGTCTTCCACCACCTGTTGAGAAATGAAATTCTTACAGAATTGTCTTTATCAAACATTTCAAGTCTAAGAATTAATTTCTCAATGCTGTGGTCAATTATGTCTGCAGTGTTTGTGTTATTTCACCTCAAGAACAATAAAAAAAATTTATGAAGTTATTTTTAATCTAATGCAAATGCCTCATGTTGGAAAAAATGGTTCTACCTTTGGTCTAACCCAAGAGTTAGATATATATTTGTCAAATTATTATGCAAAGACATGCTGCATGACAGAAATATAGTAAAAAACAAAAATTTATATGAAAAATGCTGACAAATTAATAAATTATCCAAGCCCGACAGATGCAAAGGATGAGGTGAGATTAAGTGACTTATCACAATATATATCCTGAAATAAAACGGCTGTGTATTCCAAAGATACAGAAGTGTTGATTTTATCTCCGGGTCATACAGAATTCACAAACAGAAACAGGAGCTGAAAGAATTAAATAGGTCTCGTAAGGAAGAATATTTTCCACTTGTTGTCGATAATGAGATTTGTGGAAGCACCATTTGCAAAAAATAAATAAAATAATTCAATAAGGCTAAAGTCAATAACAGCTTTCCTGTAGTTTATGAAAAGAAAACACAAACAACAGGAATTTACATATTAAGTAAGTGAATACAAACTTATTTATGAAACGAAGATGGAGAGGTATTACCTGTCATCATATTAATCTATCATATATTTCTGATGCATAAATGACAGCAAGAAGGCTTCAAGAAAATCATTTCCTTGTCCAAGCATACCGACTAGAAAAGGGTATTTGGTGTTTTTTATCCTCATTATAGGCAACATGTGTTTGTCAGTGTGTGTTTCTGTGTGTGTCTGTGAGTCTGTGTGTCTCCTCCAAAGCTCCAAAACTATAAAATCTAAGCCTGAACCTTTGCATGCATACTAAGAAAAGTCCAAGGAAGTGTACAAGTGAAAATTGGGTGTTTGGGTTCAATAAAACACCACTTTTGAAGATAATTTAGGGAGTGCTGTGGAAGCAGTTTTCTGCTAACTCAAGACAGAGAAAGGTAAGTTCATATACAAGCCGTTTATTCAGTAATACAAAAGACACTCCTGTGCACAGAAGGAAGAATTTGAAAGAAGGAAGAAGATGTTATTGCGAGCCTAAGACTTAAAGTTACATCGCATGTTGAGTGTTTATACACAGTTTTTACCAAGATATCAGATGAAACTTTGTTGACTTCAAATATGCCACAAAGAAAGGATTTGGTTTGTTTTTCAGCTTTAAGGAGAGGGGTGTGGGGGGGGGAAGGGGGCAAGGAAGAGTCATTGTTTTGCCCTGCTGACTCTGAAGACAAGAGTCTCTCCTCCTTGTCTTCCTCATCCCTTACTATCCTTGAATTGCTTACACCACAGAGAATATCATACATATATTCATCGGCATTTCTTGTTATTCCTGGAAACAATTTTTTTTTTTTTTTACAAGAGGAAACCAATAAAATTTCTTTTGCATTTCTAAAAGAGCCTTACGTTTTCTTAACTCTATATTTTTTTCATTATTTAACATTCTAATAAAATCTAAAGTTGTCGGTTTATCAATATCAGCATAATACCAATCTTTTATTGAAAATACCTCATTCTTATCTTGTAGAACACATTTATTAAAATAGCAAATACTCTTTTCTTGAAGGTATGCTTGGACACAGAAATGATAATTTTCTTGAAGTCTTCTTGCTGTCATTTATGTATTAGAAATATATGTTAGAATAATATGATGACACGAAACACCTCCCCATCTTCCCATAGTTAAATCCTTTTGTGTTTCCCTACTTATTACATGTAATCCTGTTTTTTTTTTCTGTTTTCATGATATAATATAAACACGGGCAAACCATTATTATATTTATCCTTATTAAATTCTTTCATTTGTTGTTTACAAATCGTGGCTTCATGAAACTCATTCTCCATACCAAGTTGATAATATTCTTCCTGACGAGACTGACTTAATTGTTCCAGGTCTTTTTGGTCAATTTTAAATGACCAATTATACCCTAAATCATTCATATCATACCCCCATTGTTCTCTTCTCACACAAACGATATGCCCTTCTTTACAAAAATTTATTTTAATTTGAACTGTGAATTTTGTATGACCTGGAGAGAATATCAACACTTCTGTATCTTTGGAATACACGGCCGTTTTATCAAAGGATATTTATTGTGATAAATCACTTAATCTCACCAAGTCATTCGCGTCAGTCGGGCTTGGATAATTTTTTAATTTATAAGCATTTTCCATGTTAATATTTTTTGTTATACTATATTTATATTGTTCAGCCTGTGCCTTTGGGTAATAATTTGATAAATCAGTATCCAGTTCTTGGGATACACCAAAGATAGAACCATCTTTACCAACATAAGTCATATATATTAGATTTAAAATAATGTCATAATTTTTTTTAGTTTTGTTGAGTTGAAATAACACATATAGACATAATTGACCACAACACTTGGAATTTAATTATTGGACTTGAAATGTTTGATAAACACCATTCTGTAAGAATTTTATGACTTCAACAGGTGGTGGAAGACCAAAACTATCAAAATAATATTTGTCTTGATTATTAAAAATACAAACCCAATGAGAACCGTTCCCATTATTATCTTAAAAGTTCATAATAATATTCTTTTTATGTTTTGGCACGTTAGTAAATTATTCTCTCACACAAATAACCACATGATGAATTTTTAATTTCTTACAATATTTGACAAGTTGTAAATTTGATGTATTCTTTCCAAATTCTTGAAACCACTCATCAATGCTCATTTACTTATTAGAAAGATATAATCCATTACCCTTTTAGTTAATTTTACACCTGCTTGTGCGACAGAAGAAAGCATATCTCCAGCGACCAATCTCACCTTATCAGGCAGACCTTCAAGTTTTTCAGCAAAATCTATAATTAAACCACTTCCACTAATTTGTTTCTCCAACTCTTTGTTATGTCTTTCCAATTATTTTTGAGCCCGGAGTTGAGCCTTCCTTTTGTGGGCAGTTTTCACCGCTGTTGAAATACCACCCATCAATGCTCCAACCGCACTTAAACCAGCAAATAAAGGAATTAGAAATGGGAGAAATCCTCCACTCATCTCTCTTATTGAATATTTTTTCAACATTGGTTTTGTCATTTTAATTTTGAGTGAGCCAGTATCATTCAATATTTTAACCTGATATCTTGTGAGCAAAACATCAATTCTTACTGCTCCTTTTCTCTGAATTGTATTAAGGGTAAGCGTACAAGGATTTTGATTTTGAACACAAGATGATCGTTTATGAAGATTGATTTGATTAACATATACCAATGTGGATTATCATGTGAGACTAATCATTATACCATTATCTGTATTAATCTGCATTTCTGTTTCTTGCAAAAGCAAACAATATGTGTCATCTTCTTCACTCTCTCCTCTTTCAATGTCTAGGGAAGTATCCACTCGATTAGACTTTATAGTTTCCTTTTGAGCACTCACTTTTAAATGCTGTCATATCCAAAATAGGTTCTTTATTTCCATTACTTTCACACACCTTTTGGGAAGACATATGCATCAGCAAAATTATTTTTTCCCAATTAATTTCCAATCTATCTCGTGGATAAATTGTTCCATCTGGAGAAACCCGAAGTTGTTTGACCTTAGCCTTATCAATCAATGCATTATTCTTATCAGTCGCAGTATTGCCATCTGGTTTTAAAAAAAATGATCCACAGATATCGTGGCTTTCCTTCCAGAATACCCAAATTCCACGTGTAAGTGGTTTGTTGGTTTAGTTTAACGTGTTGACATCTTCTTTTAAGGTATGATACACTGAGTGGTTTCTTTGAGTTAAGTCTTCTGTTCAACATCTCTTCTGTTTTAAGATTAGGAGTATATTCACGAATATACCAACTCATTTCATCAATTACAAATTTATTCTGATCACCAAAAGCACTAGCAACACCAAAAAGTAATCTATTTTCATTATCATTCCTTTGTCGTTCATACCTAATTTTAAGACCATACAGAACTTTGATCACAAAATCCAATTATACCTTTAACAAGAACTGCCACAGTAAAACTATCAACTGCTTTTGTATCATGAGTATACGTTCCTCTTCTTTGAGTATATCTAGTGTTTGTGATTGCTCCCGTTGACATATCAGGAATAAAACCTTTGACAGCCCCCTTTCCCATTCTATCACAGAATGTATATAGTGTAAATTTCATTTCAGATACAGCAGAGACATAATCAACCGCCTCAACTTCTTGTGTTCCAATGTACAAATGAACACTATCAAACATTTTCCAGAATAAATCATTTACGAGTGTAGCGTTTGTGTAATTCCCAGCCTTAGTGAATGAAAATTTACACAACAAGAAACTTTCGGATAGATTCAAATAGGTTTGCTGATTGTTTATTTCAAAACTTTTGTACCATTTGCATTCCAGTCTGTTCCAGTGATTGCATTTACCTTGAAGTAATCTTCTTTTTTTTAGTGCAGTTTGAGATAATAATAGTATCATCCAAATCATAGACACTATCAATTGCTTCCATACTTGTATTGATTTAGGAAAAAAGATGTTTAAACTTTTGAAACCCTGATCCAAGTATTCGAATTATTTTCTGTCGTTCTTGGGGGAACAATTGAGTTTTGCCTTTCTTAATTTCTTTAAGTGCTTGTAATTTATGAGATTCCTTCTGGGCATCTTTTATGCTCTTTACAGCACCGGCTACATTTCCCACAACAGAAGCAGTTGAACCAACGAGGTCTTTATGTTTAAGAATAGTTGAACCGATACTCATGAGAGTATCAATTATCCCATCTCTTCTAAAGTGATGTGCGACACCCCTTTTCTCTTAGGTTTATAGCATCCTCTACCAAGATACATACCTTCACCCTTGTAGTATAGGGAAATGAACATCCCATCCCCTGTAATTATTTTATATTTTCTCAACTCGTGTTCCCTCACAATAACCATCGTATTTATTGATTGGAAAACTTCACGTAGGTGAATTCTGATGGATATAACTTCTCCATTAAAATAAATCATACGATTATCTTGGTCAGTTTTCCTAAAATTTACTCTGTGTATGATTTTTCCTGACACAGGGAGATAAACCAAATTTTTGGGTTCCATATTGAATTATAACCAATTGGGGTTGAGTATGCACTGAAAGAAATATTGTATTTGTTTTTATTCCATCATTATAAGCACCATCAATCAAATCACAATGAATTAATCCCGAATTTATTCCTGAGGATATTTGAATGACATAACTGTAAAACGTCCCAATAGTTTCAATCTTTTTTGAGGAGAAACCCAATAACTCTCCAAATGAATCATCAATTGTGAAATCAACCTTGTAGTTATTTTTAAGTTTAATCCTTGATTTTGAAGTATGTTTTTGAATTTATATCACAATATTTTTGGTTCATCACCATGTTCTTTCATAAGACAAACAATTTCGCAAGATATTCGAGAAATGTCATACGCTCCTGGTGAGACTGTTATCGTTTTGTATCCACTTCCCAGATTATAACTAAAGTTGTCATCTTTCTCAGTTATATTAAATAAGGTATAATAAGTTTCCATGGACAATAAAGATGCCTCATATTCTTTTGTTCGGTCAAGTTGTTGTGGGTATGGGAATGAAGATATCTGGTCACTTGTTGTGAAATTAACACTCAGGATTGTGCTTCTCATCTTATTTAATATGAGATAAAATGTCTTTCTATTGAGATTTATTAATTATTTTCATGCTCATCAACTGGTATAAAATGTCTGATGCTTCATTAAAACAATTGTTATTTCCAGCCTTCTTACTACCTAACAACAATAACAGTCTATTAACTAATTGCGATGGGTCATTTTGAAGAAAACTAACACCTGAACCAAGGATACTTAAAGCCTGAATAAGGTGTTTCTCCTTCTCATTCTTGCTACGTTTACCAGAAAGAATAACCCTATAATCAACAGAGTTCAGCAGATCAATATATACTCTGTCATCATTATTTTCCTTATCCAAGGGTTTATCAAAATACTTTGATTCATTCCTTACAGTTGAAGCTAGTCTTCCATCTTTTGTGAGAAGAAACATTTATCTGGGGGTTAGTTTAACAGGTGGTTGAGCAGACCCAAGAACCTTAATTCATCATTAAATATCAATACCTTTTCTTGAACAAGATGAAATATTGCTGGTTGTTCTGTTGGAATGAGTCCTGTTTTGGTTTTTTTTCCGCTGAATATTCATTGCTTTGAAGAGCATTCACAATATAAGCAGGGGGGGGGGTGATTAATCTCTTCCAGTTGTTGAAATAATCCTTCATCATCATATTCTAATTCCACTCTATGCTCTAATTCTTTCTCCATCATTTGACTGAAATATTTTATCATTTGAAGTTTTTTTGGAGTATATTCTATTGTGGGAACTGTGGAAACATCTATTATTTTTTCTTTGGAAGTTTTTAAAAGTGGTTTTAAAAAATTTCCCTTGTTTTCTTTAAATGCTTCTTCGCCCAATAGTTTCTGTCTGCATTTCTTCTTTATGTCGTCCTGTTGTTTTGCAACTTTTGAAACCAACTCTTGATGTTCCTAAAATATTCTTGCTCTTTCTTTCGCATCCATTTATTTATTTGAAAATGTCATTTAATATCTCATCTTGTTTCACAACAATATATTTATATTTTTCAGTCGTGTGCTTCATGTAATCCCCAAGTTCCTTTTTACTACGTAATGTAGAACAATTATCTCTCCAAAAATTGTTTATATCTATTGAATTTAACTTGAATAACGTAAAAGTATTAGCATTGTTTCTGATGGAACAACGAGGAAGTTGAAAGTATGATTGACTTAGATAAATACAGTTAAAAGAAGAATGTCTCCCTCTTGTTTCGTCCCTGTCCATTACCTTTTGGTTTCTCTCATTAGCACAATCATCAAAGATAACGAGGTTCTTTATTGATTTATCCAAATCTTGGGGAGAAGGTATATCATCCGTATTATCATTAAGAATAAAAGTTATCGGATTTGAGTTCTTTTTACATCTCTATGTATCACAAAATAGTTGTATTATATCATCAATGTTATAATCATTTTGGTTTTCTTCAAGTTTAAATCAACCGATTATATATTCTTTATGAAGACGAGCATTAAAACCTTGTGAGAGTAGTTGATACACTGGTTGAAAACTCGACTTTGTGAAAATTGTTAAATTATCATAATCTAAAAACTTGGGAATCCGGAGCATCTTCAAAAGAAAGCAGGTTTTTCCACATCTGCTTGAACCAACTATGAGACATCTTAATGAATTTGGGAGATTTTTATGGTTGTTAAATTTTATCTTATTTCCCCAAATGGGTAAAAAATCATTCATTTATATCTTTGTAAAACAGGTTATTTAATTTATTGTTGGCTTTTTTAGAAACTGTATATTTTATGCTAAGTTCAAGTTTAATTTCAAGATAATCCATTATTTTATTGATACAATATCTTGTGTTGATATTTCCCTGAAAATCACATCCATGAATGATATATAACAACAATCCTTTGAACATTTTTGCAATACGTTCAGTTTCTTCCCTTGTAAGGAAAGGTGTGTTTTCACCCTCATACTTCACATTCATTTCTCAAATCAATCTTGCAAAGTAATTCATTTGTGGTGTAAATCTAAAATAATTATTTTCCTTTTTAAATTTTTTATTATCATTAATGAGAAGATAATCACAAAATATATATTGTTTATAGGCTTTTGACTCTGTGTTTAATCTCTGTCTTTCACATGCCAGACTATTCTCAAATTTGTCATTTGGAGAATCAGGGAATTCTAGCATATTTATAAAGTAAAACTTTAATTAAACTAAAGTTCATCTTCAGAATCATCTATAAAACTATCATAATCTTCAAAATCTTCAGTTGAATATTGACTCATATTTAATTAGAAGAAACAACATTACCATTGACATTTATCTACTTTTTTCATTACCAGATTCATCTACAACATTTTTTATATTGAAGGTAATTTTAAATTATCCTTAACTACTCTTGAACGAAATGTCATTCACCTGATATATTCACATCCTTTATTTCATCAGGATTTACATCTTTAGGGTTGTTGAAAAAAATACAAATTTCTTCTTGCATCTTGCAGATGGTCATATCTTTTCTTTCTAAATCTTCATCCTTAAGGTTTTTATTTTTTGATACTTTTACTTGTTTCATTGCTTTTCTCATTTTGAATATATTACTAGAAGGAGAGGAGAAACTTTTGTTTGAGATACTTTAATTGATGTTCTTCCAGGTAGACTAAAAGCCCTTCCACTGAAGGAAATTGATGAATTCAGATTTACCACAATTGTTTTTATCCAATTGTTGTTATAATTATCTTTGTTCAATTTTACATCCTTGACATATTTCATAGTATCTTTTACAAATGAAGAGATTGATTGAAACTTGTCTTTGGTGTCTTGAAACATTGTATTTATGAAGTGAAAAAAGTTGGAGGATAAAATCGTTTTCAGCACAGATTCACCTATAAATTAAACAAAATTTTCATCAAGAAAATTTTCGTTGAAGCAATGTTTTATTATATAAACATGGTGAATACAATGTACTGCAATGTTTGTAATCACGAATATAAACATGATAAAAAACACCTTCAAAACAACAAACACACATTTAATCTATTTCATCAAATATCTCTTCTTAAGTTGGAAAGAAAACATTGTGATATCTGCTCAAAGGTTGTTTTGAAGAGTAGCTATAAGAATCACCTTCAATCACAAAAACACAAGAAAAATAAGTTTGAAATAAAGGGAGACTATTATATTGAAAACATTGATGGGGAATTTAAAGGGCATATAAAAATAAGGATTTTTCAATTTGGAGAACCCGGTCCATCATCAATAGCTGAATCAATTGAAATAGTGATACCTGATGTTAAAAAAAAGTTATGAAAAAGACATTAAAAGAAATGAAAACTTTAAATTTTATATGGGAGTGAAAATGAATATGACAAGACAAGATGAAGAACAAACTCC
>NC_140961.1:159968960-160012960 GCF_056783735.1 Eptatretus burgeri
ATCTTGATATTAAACCTGAACTCAGCATAAAACAGAGTTTCTAAAAAAGCCTATAAAAACTTTAAATAATTTATTTTCGAAATAAAAAATGAATGATTGTTTACCCATTTGTGAAAATATGATAAAATTTAATGACCATAAAAATCTTCCAAATTCATTAAGATGTTTAATAGTTTGTTGAAGCAGATGTTGAAAAACCTGTTTGCTTTTGAAGATGCTCCTGACTCCAAACTTTTTATTTTTGTAATTTTATAATTTTCACAAAGTCAAGTTTTCAACCTGAGTTTCAACTCCTCTCAAAACGTTTTAATGCAGGACTTCAAAAAAAAAACACATAATTGGTTTATTTCAACTTCAAAACAAATGAAATGATGATAACATTGAAGATATAATACAACGATTTTGTAATACACAGAAGTATTAAAATAAATCAAAACCTATAATTTGTATTGTTAGTAATAATACAGATGATATATCTTCACCCCACTAATTGAAAAAATCAAAAAAGAATCTTGTCATCTTTGATGATTGTGTTAATAAAAGGAACCAAACGGTTATGGATAGCTATTACACAAGAGGGAGACATTATTCTTGTAATTGTATTTATCTTCATCAATCACACTTTGAACTCCCTCATCACTCGATAATGAATATTGCTAATACTTCAATTTAATTCAAGTTAAATTCAAGAGATATAAAAAAAAAATTAGAGAGACAATTGTTCTGTATTATGTCGTAAAATGGAATTTGAGAAGTGTATGAAACACATGATTGGAAGATATAAATATATTGTTGTGAAACAAGATGATATACAAAAGGATGTTTTTCAACAAAGAAATGGAAGCGAAAGAATGAGCAAGAAGGTTTGAGGAGCATCGAGTTGGTTTCAAAAGTTGTAAAACAACAGGAAGAAAAAGAAGAAATGCAGACAGAAACTAATGGGTGAAGAAGCATTTGAAAGAAAACAAGAGAAATATTTTAAACCACTTTTAAAAACTTCCCAACAAAAAAATGATTGATGTTTCTTCAGTTCCTGCGAAAGAATATACTTCTAATAAATTTCAAATGAAAAATGATTTCAATCAAATGATGGAGCAATAACTAGAAGATATAGGAACATTACAATATGATGATGAAGGATTATTTCAACAACTGGAAGAGATAAGTCAACCCCCTGATTATGTTGTGAATGCTCTCCTAAACAATTAATATTCAACGGATTCAAAAACCTTGACAGATGTCATTCCAACAGAACAAGCAGCAATATTGTATCTTGATAAAGAAAAGGAATTTATATATAATGATGAATTGAGGTTCTTAGGTTCTTCTGGACCACCTATTAATTGAACTCTGAGATTAATGCTTCTTCTAATCAAAGGTGGCTACTACATTTTAGCCAAGAATCGAGTTTCAGGTTATTTTGTGAACTATTGAATATGGAAAATGAAGACGAAATAGTATAAATTGATTTACGAAACTCACTTGATTATGGGGTTTATGTTTCTGGGAGAAAAAAAAGAGGAAAGAGAAGGAGAAATATTATTTAGGCTTTAAGTCAGCTTGGTTCTGGTATTCACTTTCTTCCGAATGATCCATCACAATTAGTTAACTGATTGCTATTGCTGTGAGGTAGTAAGAACGCTGGAAACAACAATTGTTTTCATGAAGCATCAGCCATTTTGGACCAGCCAATGAATTTGTAATATATATATATATATATATATATATATATATATATATATATATATATATATATATATATATATATATATATATATCAATACAAAGATATTTATCGAATGATAAATGAGTTTATTTCTCTTTCTTGATGAAAAGGAAAAAATTTGCCCTGCAATCTTGAAACTCGGATGGCATATTCTGTTTAAAACAAAGGAAGAAATATTAGAGTATATGAAGATGATTAGATGATAATTTTAATAAAATAATAAAATAGATTTCCTGCATAAGATTTGTTGGTGATAAAGTTCTTCCTGCTCCAATTTGTTGGCTTAAGAAACAATCAGTCATCTCGCTGTGTGAATCATTTTTAATGCTGGAAATAAAACAATAAGCAGCATAGAATTAACAACAAGTTGTCTCTGCTTATAAAAGTTTGTGAATAAGTGTATATCTTACCTCTCACATAACTTATCAATCCTTTATTCTGTTGTCTTCCCATCAATCAATTATTATTATTCCCATCAATCAATCAATTATGTTGAAGTCAATCCTTTATTCTGTTGTCTTCCCATCTCAGGGGTTTCTTAAAGGATGAGATCAGTCTTCAAAACACTTCGTCATCTCAATATGTAGTTCTCTTCATACTGATTGAAGTTCTGTAAGGGTTTCACTCATATTCTCCCAAAGTTTGTGATATTCATTCGCTTGATGTTCAAATTCAACCACAAACTCAGTCATTGAGGAGAAACTGTCAAATAATAATTGGTAGTCATACAGTAATTTGGTTTTGTATATTGTATCATTAATATTATAAGTTTAAACCCAACTTATCTCTCCTCTTGTGAAAATGACTGAAAATTATCTTGTTGTGGAAAAGGCTCTTCAAAAGACATTCTCTCAACTAAAGCAAGTCAAACTCTGGACTGAATTATCAAGGCAAACTTGGAAGAGGTCATAGAATCGAAGAACAATTTGTTTTCTGTGAATTTGGGGGTGTTTCTTTCAAAGGAAGGGATTAACATTCTTCATTGGATCGGACTTCCAGTTCCGATTTTAGAGCAGCGAGAGGTCTCCTTTGGGGCTCCCTGTTGACGTTCTCAAAGCTAAGTTTCCGGTTGTTATTTGTCCCGTTTTAACTGTTTAATTTTCTCACCTACATGTTACTGTGTGTTGCTAGTTCGGTTTTGTTTCAAAAATCGTGCTATTTTGTGAGTATTTTTGTCGACGTTCTTACCTGTGCTTGAGGCCTAGGCCTAGGCTTGAGGCCTACCGGTTCCACTCGGTGTTCGATCGTTTTTTTTTTGTTTTTTTTTCTCCCCATTACCTTCAATTTCTATCCTCCCCATTACCTTCAATTTTGATCCTCCCCACTTTCCAAACATCCCCCATTCTCCCAACTAATCTCTTTCTTATCTCAAAAAAAAAAAAAAAAAAAAAAATACCCTACAACAACAACAACACGCTCACCTTCTCCCGATTCTGCTTCTTCTTCTTCCTCTTAACTTCCTCCTCGTCTTCTTCCTCGATTTTTTTTTTTTACACTTCCATGACCTAATCTGTTGAACTCTCTCATATATTAATATTAACAACAAAATATATATATATATATATATATATATATATATATATATATATATATATATATATATATATATATATATACCCAACAACAACAACAACACACTCACTGTGGTGAATCGAGGTGAATTGAGGGACATGACGCGGGATCACATGTTGTGCGTCTCGCGTATAAGGGGAGGTCTCTGCGGCACGAGTGGTTGTCCCCGGGGCATTGCCATTTACATCGGCTGTTCACTTGATGCTCGTTAACTGAAGGTGCTCATTGACTGGTGAGAATGGAGATTATATCGAACTCCGTGCTTACGCGGATTTATTCTGCGATGATTAACTGCACATGTATACGTTACTGCTTATGTACTCCTAGCTGAACCTGTATTCCCCGGTGTGCCCACAGAAGCGGCTCCAATCAAATGGAATAAAGCTTAAACTCTGAAGGTTCATCTCTCGCTCTCATTTCAATTTATTCCATTTGGTTTTCTCGGCTCTCTCAACCAACGATGGACAAGATCGACAAACCAGAGAGGTTCGACGCAGACCCAAACGCGACTGACGCAGAAATGAAATGGTCGCATTGGTTCTGTTCCTTCTCACACTATCTGACCATCATCGAGGAAGGAGCCGACAAATTTGCCGTTCTCGTGAATCATGTCTCGCCCAGCGTGTACAGGCTCTTCTCGGAGTGCGACACTTACGAAGCAGCGATTGACGTGCTGCAGGCGCTCTACGTGAAGCCCAAGAGCGAGGTATACATACGACATCTTCTCAACACACGCAAGCAAGCAGCCGGGGAGACAATCGATCAGTTCCTGCAAGCTCTGAATCAGCTGGGAAAAGACGGCAGCTTCCGGGCCGTAAGCGCCGAGGAACACCGAAAGGAAGCCACACGGGAGGCATTCATCCAAGGACTCAGATCAGCCCACATACGGCAACGCTTACTAGAGAAAGCGCAACCCACTCTTGACAAGGTAGTCGATCAGGCACGAGCGATGGATACGGCTCAGCAGCAATCTGAGTCATTTGGGACACCGATGCTGCTAATGAACGCTGCTACGGTGGGAACTCAAGGAACCCCACTGGCACAGACACAGCCAGACATAGGGGATGGAGAAACACCCGAGGAGCCGGATACCCAGGCCACGTCAAACTCCTCAGCAACTGCTCCGGTTGGTAAATGCTTCTTTTGTGGGTACAAAAGGCATCCTCGTCAAAAATGTCCCGCCAGAGATGCCACATGCATGAATTGCGACAAGAAAGGGCATTATGCCAGGGTATGTAAATCTACTCGAAGGAGAAATAAACCCACTTCTGCGGCTCTCTACTCGCAAAATAAATTAACTGCAGCCTCCCCGGGGAATCTATCCAAGGCTATCATCAACGTACGAATTAACGGGCATATGGCTGAGGCACTGATTGATACCGGTAGCTCTGAAAGTTTCGTCAACAGCTCGCTAGTGAAGGGCAGGAAATGGGTAATCCACCCGACTGACAATACGGTATGCATGGCCGCCACCTCACTACAATCCCGCGTACGAGGGTACTGCAATGTTGAATTGGATGTAAAAGGGGACACGCATCGGGATGTAAGGGTACTGGTGCTTCGTGATTTGTGCGCAGACGTAATTCTGGGTCATAATGTCCTCAAGCAGCACACGAGCGTCGAAATACCCTTTGGAGGAAGCAAACCTCATCTAATTTTAAATGCGTTGACCACCGCGGAGGTGACGTCCCCCCAGCTGTTCGCTAACTTGTCGCCGGTCTGCAAACCGATAGCGATTAAATCGCGGCGATATACCACTGATGACATGAATTTCATCACTTCAGAAACCAAGCGATTACTGGAAGAAGGAATTATAGAACCGAGCGATTCGCCATGGCGCGCACAGGTGTTAGTAACCAGCAGTCAGAACCATAAGAAACGAATGGTTGTCGATTATTCCCAAACGGTCAATCGCTTCACCCAACTCGACGCCTACCCCCTGCCGCGCATAGATGAGATGGTCGAACGCGTGGCCAATTATAAGGTATTCAGTACCATCGACTTGCGAAGCGCCTATCATCAAATTCCCATCCGAGAGGAAGACAAACCTTACACTGCATTCCAGGCAGGGAGGCGCCTCTACCAATTCAGGAGAATACCTTTCGGTGTCACGAATGGGGTAGCTTGCTTCCAACGGGTTATGGACGACATCATCTCAGATGAAAACCTCAAAGACACTTTTGTTTACGTGGA
Source organism: Eptatretus burgeri (assembly GCF_056783735.1). Classification (NCBI taxonomy): domain Eukaryota; kingdom Metazoa; phylum Chordata; class Myxini; order Myxiniformes; family Myxinidae; genus Eptatretus; species Eptatretus burgeri. Next base: position 159,974,452 of record NC_140961.1, read on the forward strand.
TAATGTCACAGTGTGCGGTAGGGATCAGAGGGAACATGATAGGAATCTAGACAGATTCTTGAGCATTGCTAGAAAATATAATCTGACTCTCAACTACGAGAAATGCGTATTCTCGGCAAGGTCAATTGACCTTCTCGGCTACACGATAGCCGACGGCACAATTAAGCCTGATCCTGAACGATTGCGCCCGCTCCGTGAGCTTCCACCACCTCAGGACTTGCAGACAATGCGCCGGGTGATCGGGATGTTCGCTTACTATGCGAGATGGATTTCGCAATACTCCGAGAAAATACATCCCCTAGTGCATTGCAAAAACTTTCCACCAGATGCCGCTGTTGTAAGAGCTTTCCACAACCTCAAGGATGATATCAGTAAGTCCGTGGTTTTATCGATCGACAGCTCGGTGCCCTTCGTGGTGGAAACCGACGCTTCAAATCACGCCATAGCTGCTACACTTAATCAGTCTGGGCGGCCGGTCGCGTTCTTCTCGAGAACTCTCTCTAGAAGCGAGCAGAGACACTCAGCGATAGAGAAGGAAGCGTACGCCATCGTTGAAGCGCTGCGGAAATGGAGACATTATTTACTGGGAAACCACTTCATGCTCGTTACGGACCAACGATCCGTGGCATTCATGTTTGATGGGAAAAATAACGGGAAAATTAAGAATGAAAAAATTATGAGATGGCGGATAGACCTAGCTTGCTACAGTTACGACATTGTTTACCGGCCCGGGAAAGAAAACCCTGCTGCAGATACCTTCTCTCGGGTCTACAGTTCGGCAACAATCAGTCAGGCTTTGCAAGACCTCCATGTGTCTCTGTGCCACCCGGGGGTAACCAGGATGGCACATTTCGTGCGCAGACAAAATCTTCCCTATTCTGTTGAAGATATTAAACAAATGAATGCTTCATGCCCTGTTTGTGCTGAACTAAAACCCAGATTCTTTGGCGCGGCATCTGGCAGACTGATCAAGGCCACTTCCCCCTTCGAGAGACTAAACATCGACTTCAAAGGGCCCCTGCCGACCGAGACAGACAACAGATACATATTCACCGTTGTTGATGAATATTCAAGGTTCCCTTTCGCATTTCTGTGCTCGGATATGACCTCGGGCACTGTCGTGAGATGTCTCTCTGACCTCTTCGCTATGTTTGGGAGACCTTCGTACATACATTCAGACAGAGGGCCGTGTTTCATGTCGGCCGGGCTAAAACAATTCCTACTAGAGCTCGGCATAGCAACTAGTCGAACGACGGGTTACAACCCACAGGGAAACGGGCAGGTGGAAAGGTATAATGGAGTTATTTGGAAAGCCGTAACTCTGGCGCTGAAATCGAGAGGACTGGGCCCCGAGCGGTGGGAGGTTACTCTTCCCGACGCTCTGAATTCCATACGCTCTTTGCTCTGCACGTCCACCAATGCAACTCCTCACGAACAAATGTTTACTCACCAGCGACGTTATGTGGACGGTCAAACGGTGCCCAACTGGCTGACCCATCCCGGTACAGTGTTCATGAAACGCCCGGTACGACAAAGCAAGTATGAACCCCTGGTGGAGGGGGTCGAACTCATTGACACTAATCCAGAGTATGCTCATGTCAGGCTCCCGGATGGCAGGGAGACCACTGTGTCGGTTTGCCATCTGGCTCCCTCAGGTACTCCTCCCGCCGGTACACCACCTTCTGGCACTCCTCCTTCTGACATTTCCCCCCCAGGAACTCCGCCGGGCGACGGGGCTGCCGCGTTCCACCCGAGAGCGATCGAGGAGTCATCCCCGGCACAAGTCGAGGCTCACCAAGAGGATCGGGAGTCTCCCTCAAGTGAAACTGCCGTTTACTCCCGGAGAGGTCGACGAATAAGGCCCCCTCGACGACTCAATCTGTAAAGGGGATTATCGGCATTCTCGCTGCTCATGCTCCCATATGCTCATTATATCATATATCGATGCTCATTTCCATGCTCCTACAACTCAAAATAATCACTGCTTGGCATGTATGCTTCTGTAGACCTATTAGTCCGCGTTGCTTGAAATGTATACTCCTATAGTGCTAAAGCAATCATGGTGTGTAAGATGGGCCCCTAGTTACATTTTAAAGGTGGGGAGAATGTGGTGAATCGAGGTGAATTGAGGGACATGACGCGGGATCACATGTTGTGCGTCTCGCGTATAAGGGGAGGTCTCTGCGGCACGAGTGGTTGTCCCCGGGGCATTGCCATTTACATCGGCTGTTCACTTGATGCTCGTTAACTGAAGGTGCTCATTGACTGGTGAGAATGGAGATTATATCGAACTCCGTGCTTACGCGGATTTATTCTGCGATGATTAACTGCACATGTATACGTTACTGCTTATGTACTCCTAGCTGAACCTGTATTCCCCGGTGTGCCCACAGAAGCGGCTCCAATCAAATGGAATAAATCCTAAACTCTGAAGGTTCATCTCTCGCTCTCATTTCACTCACCTTCTCCCGATTCTGCTTCTTCTTCTTCCTCTTAACCTCCTCCTCGTCTTCTTCCTCGATTTTTTTTTTTTTTTACACTTCCATGACCTAATCTGTTGAACTCTCTCATACATTATTTTTAACTACAAAAACGATCTTATAATGCTTCATCTTCCTCGCTCACACATGTGGTACTCTTTACTGTTTCACAATGCACTACTCTTCTGCTATTTTAACAGACTGCTCTCATTTCGACCTCTCCTTCATTCCTTGCCTAAAAAATCCAACTATTACAGCGCTTCTTCTCTCCATGCTCTGAATTCGCCTTCATTGCATCCATCAAGAATTGTGTTAAATCGCATCTCTGACCTAAAACTTTTAAAAACCACAGTTTGCCATGAATGCTCGCTTTCCATCAAACATTCTTTTTTTCCAACTTCAGTGCCAACTCACCCCCCTCACCCCTCACTCTCACTCTCAAAGCAACCATCCCACTCTTCTCCCTCCAAGCCTCCCTCTCACCTCTCTCAAAAATCCCCCCTCACCTTTCTCCCACCTTTCATCCCCCTCAAGTCTTCCTTCTCAAAGTTGCCCCCCTCTCATCCACCAACCTGCCTCCCTCCACTGCACTCTCACCTCCATCTCTTCACTCCACCTCCTCAAATCCTCAACTGCCTTCTTCCTTGTCTCTTGTCCCCCCTCTCCCCCAGCACCACAGAGCCTTTTCTCCTCCTCATTCGGCCCCCTCCCCTCGCTGTTCTGCAATACCCCACACTCTTTCAGCAACCCTCCTTACCTGCCCCCTCATCCCTTGTCCTACCCTCCCCCTCCCCCTCCACCTCCTGCACCCAAAGCCTCCTCCCCTTCCTCTTCATTAAAAGTGTGGACCTCAAATATCCGGGGCCTTCGCTCAAACCTTTCAGATCTTTCCATACAGGTTGCCACTGACAAACCAGACATTATCTGCCTAACAGAAACTTTCCTCTCCCAAGACGTGTCTGACTCCCAAGTATCTCTCCCTGGCTACTCCCTCTTACGGTATGACAGACCTGACCCTCGTCCTGGTGGAGGTGTTGCTCTCTTCATCAAAGACTCTATTCCTCACTCTCCATGCACTGCTCTCACTCCCCCACACCCCCAGGAATACCTCTGGCTTCGGCTTCCCATCCACTCCCACGTCATGTTTATATGTGTACTGTACCGTCCACCGAACAGTGATGACTCCATCTACACCTCACTATCCGAAAACATGGACCATCTTCTATCTTCTCATCCAAACTCTCTCTTCCTCTTATGTGGTGACTTCAATTGTCATCACGCCAGTTGGCTAGGTGTGGGTACCTCTCTCACCTGCCATGGCACCTCAGCAAAAGCTTTATGCGACTCATTGGGTCTGACTCAATTGGTCAACTTCCCGACCCGGATCTCAACCAATGGTACTCCATCTCTTCTGGATCTGATTTTGACAAATTTCCCTGACAATATCTGCTGCTCTTCCTTCGCTCCATTTGGTTCTTCTGACCACGTCCTTGTCAAAGTGGACATCTCTCTGGCTGTTATCAGAGAACCACCTCACCGCCGTCGAGTCTGGCATTTCACTCAAGCCGACTGGCAGGGTCTCCGAGCAGCCATCAAACTGACAGACTGGTCTACTATCACTACTTTCTCAAACATCAACTCATCCTGGGAATTCTTTCAAAGAAACTTGCTCTCCCTCATGCACAGATTTATCCCCTCTCGTGTTCAGTTGTCTTACCCTTCCTCCCGCCCTTGGTTTACTGAAGCTTGTGGCGAGGCAGTTGTCCTGAAACAACTTGCCTTTGCCTCATGGAAAGCAAACCCAACTGAGGGCAATCTCAGTTCTTTCCACAAAGCTCGGAACAAGTGTGTATCTACCCTCAGGAGAGCCAGAAAACAACATCTTTCTCATCTCAAGTCTGAACTCTCAAACCTCTCTCCCTCCTCAAAATCCTGGTGGCGTTTAATCAAATCTGTTTCTGGTGTATGTTCCCCCTCCATCCCCTCCCTTACCTCAAATGGCCGCACTGCTGATTCCACACGTGATAAAGCTGAATGTCTAAACTCGGTGTTTGCAGCTAAATCTTGTGTCCTAAACCCATCACTATCTCTACCCACTTTACCCAGTCGCACCCAACTGTCCCTGGACTCTGTATCCTTTTCTCCTGACAAGGTGGAGAGCTTGCTTTCAAACCTCGAGTCAGATTCTGCAACCGGTCCAGACGGCATCAGCCCACGTGTCCTCAAAGCCTGCTCTTCTGCTCTTGCTCACCCACTCTCTGTTCTATTCACCCTCTCATTTGCCCAAGGTCATCTGCCATCTGCTTGGAAATCTGCTAACATCACTGCCCTGCATAAAAAGGTGCAAAAACAGATCCCTGTAACTACAGACCAATCAGCCTTCTCCCAATCATCAGCAAGGTGATGGAATCCATCATCGCCTCAGATATGAAATCCTTCCTCTTCTCCAATGGCTTGATTTCCAATCATCAATTTGGTTTCAGACCAGGTCACTCTACCCTGGATATGCTGCTTCTGCTCTCCCATCAATGGATGGAGGTCCTCAATGCCAGACAGGAAATCCGAGCCGTATCCCTGGACATATCACATGCTTTTGACACAGTCTGGCACCCTGCCCTACTCACCAAACTCTCTTCCCATGGTATTCAAGGCCATCTCCACTCATGGCTCGCAGACTTCCTCTCCTGTCGCAGTCAACGTGTGGCCCTAAATGGAGCTCTTTCATCCCCTCTTCCTGTGCAAGCTGGAGTTCCTCAAGGTAGCGTTCTGGGCCCTGTTCTTTTTCTGGTTTTCATCAATGATCTCTCGGACTCTCTGGAAAATCCTCTATTTCTCTTTGCCGACGACTCCACCCTCTGCCGTACCATCTGTCATCCCTCAGACCGGCAAGCAGCAGCTTCTTCACTCACTGCAGATCTGGATAAAATCACAAACTGGTCCAACACGTGGAACATGTCTTTCAATCCAGAAAAATCTCACACTCTCACATTGTCTCTTCGAAAGGACCGTTTACAAAACTCCCCCATCCACTTTCTCAACAATCCTCTGGAAGAAGTCTTTTCTTTCAAGCTTCTAGGTCTCACTATCTGCCATGACCTTTCCTGGGAAAGTCACATTTCCAACCTCGCCTCAAAAGCCAGTCGCCGACTGGGAATCCTCCGCCGTGCTAAGTCCTTCCTCGGCCCTCTTGAGCTCATGACCACTTACAAAGCTTTTGTCCGTAGCCTGTTGGAGTACTGCTCTCCCCTCTGGGCTGGTGCTCCTGCCTCCCACCTTTCTCGGCTTCACCCTGTCGAATCCAGGGCATTTAAGATCATCGGCATCTCCCGCAATGAAGCTGAGTCTTTGGGCCTCTCACTCAATCACCGCAGGTTGGTCGGTGGTCTTTCTGTCTTCTACCGACTCCTCTCCAGCCTTGCCCCCCCTGCTCTCTCTGCGATTTGTCCCCACCACATTTCCACAGGGCGCTCAAGGTCCGCCAACAACCCCCTTCTGGTAAAACTACCAAAATCACGAATCACTGCTCATCTTCACTCTTTCATTCCTCTTTTTTCCCGCCTTTGGAATAAACTTCCTCACTCTATTCTTTCCCATTCTTCCCTCCAGGCTTTCAAAACAGCTGTTCACCACCACCTCTTGTCTTCCCCCATCCAAATCCCCGATCTTTTCTACCCCTGATAATCCACCCAACCCCACTTCCTTCATTTCTCCTGCTTTCCTTCCTGAAAGTCCCTGAAATGTCCATCTTCTCTTCGCCATGTTCCCCGTCCCATCCCCATCCCTCTCCCTTCCACAGTTCACCTAATGTGTCTGTTCCCCACTGTTTTGTCCCTTCCACTCCCGCCCCTCTTGTCTCATGCCTCCTTGCTGTGAGTTGTGTGTTAGCTCTCATACGAGCCTCGACCAAGGTATACAAAAAAAAAAAATGTTTTAAAATAACACTTATGTTAGAGAGTTTGGAATTTTTTTGCCTTAGACAATGGAAGACTTGTGTAAAACTCGTTTCTTGGGTGAAACATTCTCATACAGCATAGTAAATAGTAAATGATACATAAAAAATGATTAAAAATACATAAATGCTGATATATATATATATATATATATATATATATATATATATATATATATATATATATATATATATATATATATATATATATATATATATATATATATATATTGTTGCGAATTCACGCCCGCCGGCGTGCGAGCGGCCACGTAACTCGAATCGCGGCACGTCGCCCACCGGACGGACAAATCTGTCGTGACCCTCTCGGACTAACGCCGGGAGCTAGTCACTGGTGGGCCTTTCGGCCTCACCATGATCGTGGCAATCGGCCCCCCGCGTGGGATAGGGTTGTTCGCCAAATTCGACCTACCTAAGTACCCACGCGGAGGGTAGACCGGGCGATCGCACCTCGCCGCAGGTCGACTCCGGACACGGGCCACTTAAGCGACCCGTTCCGTACTATCGGGATAACCGAGCGGTGTTATCGTCGGCCTCGACGGTTCCGATTAATTATCGGGCGGATTAATTCCACGACCAACCCTTTACATGAAGCAAGATGGAGATTCAATTAAGGAAAAGACGAAGCTAAACGGGAAAAACAGTTCAACATAATGCATATTTATTCCGCGGCACACGGAGAGCACATGTATACAATTACAACAATTATGCACCAAAAGCAGATGTAACAAAAGAAACACAACAATGCAGATCTACTACCGACTACGCGTGCACACGGCAACACTTACACAGTTTTACTTTACAGATGGCGCCGACAACACATTTACTCAAAAGCAAAAGAAAAGGGCCACCCTCAAAGACAAGGGGACAGACAGGGCCTGTTGGCCGCGAGACTGGGTGGATCCTACCCGTGTCTTTGTGATGAGCCGCAAATGTTGCGGCGCGGCGGTGCCCCGACTCCGCGCTCCTTCGCGGGTTCCGTTGGCACTGCTTGGAGTGGGGTGGGAACGGGGCCCACTTTTCGCACTATCTCAGGGCGGGGGGAAAAAAGGGGGAATTGTTGATGCTCTGGGGAAAGAGTACAGCTGGCCCGCTTGGGTCCCATGACGAGCGACTCCACTGCAGCTCGACGCCGACCGCCGTCTTCCCTGCCTCGGACCTGAGCCACTCGGCCTCCTCCGCAATTCTCCTCAGCCGACTGCAGCAAACCACCTCGACCGCGCTCCAGGCTTCCTCTCTCTGCAGCTCCCCGACAGACTCCGAACCCCGACAGACTTCTCCTCTCCAGAGCCGACTTGACTCTTCTCAAACTCGCCTTGACTCTTCTCAAAACTGACTGCCTCGAACTGACTAAATTCGCCCCGCGCTCGGCGCTTTATAGTCCGGCAGGAGAACCCATATGCAAATTTCTGGATCAGAATGAGCTCGCGGGTGGAGCCACGCTCGCCCATTGGACGGAGAAAAAGGGGCGTGAGTCTCCCCTGATCCTCGAATTTGCATATCCCGATTCTACTCTGATGCACCTGGAGGCGGGGCCAAACCGCCCCGCGCTTGCTGATTGGACGGATCAGAAGTGGGCATGCATCATTCCTTATCCGACTTCTCGGAAAGGCCACACTTTGCACCCACGGCTCGGCGCGCGTCCCGCACGAGGGCAGGACAGCCTGACGCTCGGTGCCCACAAGCGGTGCGGGAATGGCCGCAGAAGGAGAGGCGAAGGTGGTGGAGGGTTTAAAGTGGTGGTCCATGGCCATGATGACATTTGGAATGGCGGTGATGCGATGTTTGCGGGAGCGAGTTGTGAAGGTAAAGGTCGTGGCTGTTGGCGTTGTTGTTGTTGTGAAGCGGAGTTGTGGTTGGTGGTTGTTGTGTGATGGCGGTTGAGACGTGGTTGGTTCAAAATAAAGATAGAACAGAAAAATGGCTATCTCAAAGGGTCGCAGGCCGAATGGATCACATTTATTCCCTCTAAACAACGGGTTTGGGCTAACGACACATGTACTTACAGAGATATCTCACCTACGGGACCTGAATGGTGGATTGCGAATTTCCACAACCGCAACTATATATATATATATATATATATATATATATATATATATATATATATATATATATATATATATATATATATATATATATATATATATATATATATATATATATATATATATATATATATATATATATATATATATATATATACTGAGACAAGAGCATTAAGGGAGGTCTGTCATTTCATCTCTGCTCAACAAAGGTACTTAAACCAAGAAACAAGTTCTGATATACTTGATGGTGATGAGTGTTATAAGAAAATTAAGTTATTCCTGAAAATAAAACAGGACCAAATATTTGTTGGTTCACTGTTTGAAATAATGAAAAAATATGATGATTTTTGGTGAAAAATGGGGGTGGTAAAAGGTTGTGAAAGTGGAGTTTTGGTGAAAATATGGTGAAAAAGGGAGGAAGATTTTTGGAAACGTTGGGGAAGAAAATTCTTGAAAGTGGGGTCCAGAAGAGGTAAAACAAGGGGAAATTGAGGAGATTTTGGTGTCATTCAATAAGTTTCTATAATTTTTCCCATTCACTTACATGTAAATTTTTGAGGTGCCTAGAAGCCCCAAAGTCCTTCTATCATATGTTTTCTCTGTGCATATTATGAATAAAATTCGTCCAACCATGTTAAATATATGGTTGTGGATGCATGCACGGACACAAAAATCGTAACCAAATCCATAAGCATTCATTTCGGACCAAGTCCAATGGGGCTAATGAAGTTTAGGTATTGTTGTGAGGTTATATCAGAAATAAGTTGTTTGTGGTACATGTCGGAGCAAATTATCTATCTATAATTCCAGCAATGTGTGTGTGTGTGTGTGTGTGTGTGTGTGTGTGTGTGTGTGTGTGTGTGTGTGTGTGTGTGTGTGTGTGTGTGTGTGTGTGTGTGTGTGTGTGTGTGTGTGTGTGTGTGTGTGTGGTGTGTCTGTCTGTCTGCGACTGCCGTTTCTCGACAACCGCTGGTCCGATCTGATTGAAACTTTCCAGGAATATTGCCGGGGACCCGAGGATGTGCCTTTTCAAGGCTTGATATTAATCGGACGAACGGTTCCCAAGTTATGGCCATTTTATTTCTTTTTTCAGTGTTGGAAAGGTGTATATATATCGCAGCTGAAGTGTCGTTCCAGCTTATCACCTTATCAGGCCATTTTTCCCCAAATATATCTCAGAATAATGATAACAGCATATTAATAATAATAATAACAATAATAGCACAATAATTGGCAGTAATAAAAAGAATAACGTGATACAATGACCAATGTCTGTCAACCAATAACGACCTATATTGTCTGTCAACCAATAATGACCAATAACGTCTGTAAACCAATGACACGACACGGTGCTATGACGTCACGAATGACGTCACAATTAATGTTTATTTATTTATTTATTTATTTGTGCACGATTGACGTCACAATTCTTCTTCTTCTTCGTTTGGTATGACGTCACAATCGACGCTGGGGACCTGAGTATGTGCCTTTTCAATGTTTGATATCGTTCTTCATCCGTTTCAGCTGTTTCCCAAATGTTTCCCAAGATTTGAAAGCTGCTTTTCCCAAGGTTTGAATTAATTGTTCAAATTATGAATTAATCCCAAGGTTTGAATTTTCCCAAGGGAAACAGCTGTTTCCCAAGGGTTTGAAAGCTGTTTTTCCCAAGGTTTGAATTAATTGTTCAAATTATTAATTAATCCCAACGTTTGAATTTTCCCATGGGAAACAGCTGTTTGCCAAGGGTTTGAAAGCTGTTTTTTTCCCAAGATTTGAATTAATTGTTGTGCTTGGTAGACATTTGTGAATGCATTTACAGAGAGAGGGGCGAGAGAGGAGGAGAGAGAGGGGGAGAGAGAGTGGGGTAAGAGAGGTGGGTGAGAGAGGGGAGCGAGAGAAGAGGGGCGAGAGAAGAGGGGGAGAGAGGGGTGGGAGAGGAGGCAAGAGAGGGGGTGAGAGAGGGTAGGGAGAGAGGGGTGAGAGAGAGGGGCGTCACAATTCAAGGGAGGGGAGAGAGGAGGTGGCGAGAGAGGGGGACGGGAGAGGGGGAGGGGAGAGGGGTGTGAGAGGGGGTGAGAGTGGGGGTGAGAGAGAGGAGCGAGAGAGAGGGGCGAGAGAGGAGCGGAGAGAGGAGTGGCGAGACTAGGGGGGACAGGCGGGCAGAGAGAGGGGGGAGAGAGGGGGAGAGAGGGGGAGAGAGGAGGGGCGAGACTAGGGGTGAGAGAGGGGGCGTCACAATTCTTATTCATCTTCGTTTGATATGACATCACAATTGACGATGGGAACCTGAGTATATTTCCCAGGTGTTTCCCAAGTTATGGCCATTTATGATATGGTTGGGCTGATCTAATTGAAACAATGCCCAATCCCGTCGTCGTTTTCGAGAGCAAAGGAACGAAGCTGCACATACTGGCACACACCTACGGGCATACACCTACGGGCCCATACTAGTATGGGGAAAATGTACTCAGAGGAATTGAAAAATTCGTTCAGGACATTGGCACATGACAAACAGAAGTGTTGTGATGCAATTTATTCCGGTTTTCTCCCGAGAATAGGAAATGGAACATAATTCATGAATAGTGCAATATATATATATATATATATATATATATATATATATATATATATATATATATATATATATACATATATATATACATAAGCGGTACCCGTGCACATGCATGGGATAGCAGTACAACTGCAAGGAACTGCAACTCGTGATGTGATTGTCCAGGCAGAAAAAAAAGAAACGGATGAAGTGAAAAGTAAAATATCGTCCATATTGATGCCAGAAATCCTTAAGGCCCAGTCACACCTTGACGTTTTAGCCAGCAATGGCAATGTATTAAAATGTATGTAAAACGCTGACTTACGTTGAACTTTTGATGTTTTTTTTTTAAGATTTGGACGTATTCATAACGACTTGGTCTTATGCATAACGTATTAGTAACGGACACAGAACGTTTCGTTGTGTTATAGATAACTTATACCAACGAATGCTGAACCTGTTGTCGGCCTTCACAACCTATGCCCAACGATAGTCTAACTTAGGCATTGCACGCTGCACGCATCGCCGGCGATGACGTGGCGTAGGTTATGAAAAGACTGCCGCACAACGATTTAAATCATAACTGCCGCAGAAATGGAAGTGTCAACATCGCAGTCACACCTTGGCGATCTTGCCAGCGTATGCCGACCTTTGAAAAATGCATCTAAAACGCTGGCGCACATCGAATACGGTATGGGTAAGTTTGGTATGCGTGAATAGAACGCTAAAGTACGCTATCATACGTCGTAGTAAGTGGAGTACGTCTTGTAATTTTGAACATGTTGAAAATTTTACGACGTACTTGCCGTATGACACACGCTCCGTATGCAATGGGAATAAGTTGTACGCATGATATGCGATCGTTGACACACATCGACACACGTTACTTGTAAGGTGCTCATAAGTCGAAACACTTCAAGGTAATGGTTAGCCTCAGTGTTCCAAACTCCCGGTTTTTTTTTTGTCTTCAGTATGACGGTGTTCAGTGTACAGTGCAGGTCAGGTCAGGTATGGGAGCATGTGCCAGAACAGCACGTCGCTGCGTCCACTTTCCGCCGGTACTCCAGGGGCCTCCGTCTGGCCATCCCCCAGGCAGATGCCAGGCCCATCCCCATCTCCTTGAGATGATGGTCAACCTGTTGCAACCATGAGGCACGTGGTCGACCCACTGGCCTCCTCCACTCATGAGACTCCCTCGCTGAGAGAATCTGGTGAGCAGGATCAGAGTCAGGAAAACGAGCCACATGTCCATACAGCCGCAACTGATGCTCACGGACTATGCAGGTAACAAATCTCATCCGAGTCTCTCTCAGCAACCGCTCGTTGGACACAAAATCCGACCAGCGATAGCCAAGGATTCTCCGAAGAGACCTGGTACCAAAGGAATTAAGTCTCCGTCTCAGATCCTTGGTCAGAGTCCAAGTCTCGCACCCATAGAGCAAGACTGGAAGTACCAAGGACCTGAAGACTCGGACTTTCGTCCTCCCGCACAGGTACCGGCAGCGCCACACCCCATGATCCAGTGAGTCCATGACTCCCCAGGCCTGACCCAGACGGCGTCTATTGACCTCTGACTCGCAGCCAGCAGAGACATGAATATCACTGCCAAGGTAAGTGAATCTCTCCACGACCTCAACATCCTCACCACAAACAGACACAGACAGGACAGCAGCATCCAAGATGTCACCGAAAGCCTGGATCTTAGTTTTGACCCAAGAAACCCGGAATCCCAACGGCTCGACTCCTCATTCAGCACCTCGAGGGCCCCCAAGAGGATGTCTAAAGTCTCCCGCAAAGATGACTGCATCATCTGCAAAGTCAAGGTCCGAGATCTTGACATTCCCAAATGACGCACCGCAACTTGATCTCTCCGACATCCTCCCTAGAATCCAGTCCATACAAGTGCTGAAAAGTGTGGGAGCAAGTACACATCCCTGACGAACTCCAGTAACAACTGGAAATAAGTCAGAGATGGTACCACCACACTTCACAGCACTCTCAGTACCAGAGTAGAGTTCAGACATCAGATCGATCAGTTTTGGTGGCACCCCACGAAGACCAAGAATCCTCCAGAGGACGTCCCGATTCACTGAATCGAACGCTTTACAGAGATCAACATAGGCTGCAAGCAGCCCCTGCCGAAACTCTCGTCTGCGTTCGGTGAGGACACGAAGTGCAAGGATAAGGTCAATCGTTGACCTCTTTGGTGTAAAGCCTGACTGCTCTGGACGCTGGTGCTCAAGCAGATGATGGCGAACCCTATCGAGAATTATCCGAGCAAAGACCTTGCCCGGCACTGAGAGCAGCGTCACCCTCGGTAGTTGTTGCAGTCTTGGCGATCACCCTTCCTTTCCAGAGAGGGACAACAAGGCCCCTCTTCCAGTCAGTTGGGATGATGCCTGTGTTCCAGGCAGAGCACAAAACTGCATGCAACGACACGAGTGCAGCTTTTCCACCAGCCTTGAGAAGTTCTGCATGGATGCCACAGATCCCTGGAGCTTTGCCCCGTTTCAACTGGTTCACCGCAGCCTGTGTTTCCACAAGCGTAGGTGGACCACAGTTGATCTGAGGGTCAGCAACAGGGATTGTAACACCCTTGACGTCCAACTCGACAGTTGGGGGATCAGCCTGGTACAACCGCTCAAAGTAACCGGCCCAGCGGGCCTTCACTTCAGACTCCTCTGTCAAGAGCCTACCACTCTCTGCTCGAACTGTAGTGCTCCGAGGGATGGGCTTGGATGAACGTAATGCGCGAATTCCTCTGTAAGCGGGACGAGAATCACCTGTCCACAGGTGATGCTCTACCCCCTCACAGATTCCTCGCACATAGGCCTCCTTGTCCACCCTCAGTGCACGTACAGTTTTGCGCCTCAGCTCCCTGAACAGCTCAGCTCTGCCATTCAGCCTGGCCCTGCGACTCTGGTCAATGGTATCCAGTGTCCCTTGAGAGACAAAATTCTTTCTTTGCCCTGTGGTGAGCTCCAAGGCATCCACCGGCAACATCAAGGACGGTGGTCTTGAAGGCGCTCCACAACTCTTCAGGACCCCCCAAAGCCCCCAGACCCCCAAGTGTCCACTCAGCCTGTTTGCAAACTCCTCAGCTACTCTCTCATCCCTGAGCTTGGCAACATCCAGCCTCGGCTGGGGTGGTACCATTCTCCAGGATTTAAAGGTGCAGCTTTAGAGTTGCTACAACAAGCCTGTGGTCAGTATTGAGGAACTGAGCACTCCGGTAGACCCTGCAGTTCTGGATCATCCTCCAACGACCGTCAATGAGGACATGGTCAATCTCCTTTGCCACACCGCCAGCGTTGGAATACCAAGTCCAGCGATGAGCTTGTGGGCGCTGAAACCATGAACCAGCCACCCTAAGTCCATGACTTCTTGCAAAGTCAAGGAACTTAGTGCTATTCTGGTTCATAGTTCCTGACCCATGGGGACCAACACACACCTCATAACCATCCCTATCAGTTCCAGTCGATGTATTGAAATCCCCCAAGACTAGAAGTGTATCTCGTCTGGGGCACTGATCAACCACAGACTCGAGTGTGGCGTAGAATGCATCCTTCACGGTGAGATCACTCGCCTCAGTCGGAGCATAAACAGAGACCAGGGAAATGACACCTAAGGAGTGACGAATCCTTAATCTCATAATACGCTCGTTGACCGGTGTTACCTCAATTATCATTGGGGTCAGCTTATTGGACACAGCTACAGCAACTCCTTGGGTATGGTAACCATCAGAGCGACCAGACCAATAGTAGGTGTAACCACCCACCATTATCTCGCCGCAATCCGGTCTCCGAACCTCAGAGAGAGCTGCAATCCCGATGTCCAAACGCTTGAGCTCAGATGATAACAGAGACAGGTGATCATCCTCTCTTAGGGATAGGACATTCCAGGCACCCACCCGAAGGGACCGCCTCAGGTTAACCCAAGGAGACCGCCGTCTGGTGGACGACACCTCAGCACCACTCCGACACACTCTCCCGCAATCTGACCCAGGGATGTTACCCCGTGGTTTCCCTCCTATCAACGATTGGGGGTCCCGAAGGCTTTGCCCCAATCCCGTCATCCGGTGAGCTGCCCTGCGAAGGGAAGCTGCACAGGAGGTACTCCCACGGAGTGGGTTTTCAGATTTTTTTGCGTTTTTGCGTTTTGCGGAATGAAGGGTTTTACGGTGGCCGGAGTGCAAATCCTGCCACCAACCTCCTAATAAGAAGTGACCCCAACTGCAGGAGGACGTCCGCAGACACAGTTGGGCACTAGATATGGATGGCCGTTGGCTCACAAGGAGCTCCTCCGCCCTTTGAGATAACTTATACCAACGAATGCTGAACCTGTTGTCGGCCTTCACAAGCTATGCCCAACGATAGTCTAACTTAGGCATTGCACGCTGCACGCATCGCCGGCGATGACGTGGCGTAGGTTATGAAAAGACTGCCGCACAACGATTTAAATCATAACTGCCGCAGAAATGGAAGTGTCAACATCGCAGTCACACCTTGGCGATCTTGCCAGCGTATGCCGACCTTTGAAAAATGCATCTAAAACGCTGGCGCTCATCGAATACGGTATGGGTAAGTTTGGTATGCGTGAATAGAACGCTAAAGTACGCTATCATACGTCATAGTAAGTGGAGTACGTCTTGTAATTTTGAACATGTTGAAAATTTTACGACGTACTTGCCGTATGACGCACGCTCCGTATGCAATGGGAATAAGTTGTACGCATGATATGCGATCGTTGACACACATCGACACACGTTACTTGTAAGGTGCTCATAAGTCGAAACACTTCAAGGTAATGGTTAGCCTCAGTGTTCCAAACTCCCGGTTTTTTTTTGTCTTCAGTATGACGGTGTTCAGTGTACAGTGCGGTTATGATTTAAATCGTTGAGTGGCAGCCTATTAATTATATTATATTATAACCGCACTAGAAATCGAAGTGTCAAAATCACCATCATACCGAAGGAAGGAAGAAAAAAAAAAACCAAAAAAAAAAAACCAGGGAGTCTGGAACACTGACGCCAACCATTACCTTGATGTGTTTCGACTTATGATCATCTTACAAGTAACGTGTGTCGATGTGTGTCACTGATCGCGTAACGTGAGTACAACACGTAACTCATAGGTTAAAAATAAGTTTCGGGTATGCTAAACATTACCTCGACGTGTTTCAACTTATGAGTAACTCACAAGTAACGTGTGTCGATGTGTGTCAATGATCGCGTGACGTGCCTACAGCTAATGGCCAGCGTTATGCAGAACATGTGTGTCATACACTGGCATAAGTCTTAAAATTTCAAGCATGGAAAATTTTAGGACAACCGAAAAGTACAACGTTTATTGCCAGCGTACAACGACGTATGGCAGTGTTTTTCAGCATGCTCTCAATGTTATCAAAACCTACCCATAACATATTCGACGTGTACCAGCGTTTTAGACAAATTTTCCAAAAATCGGCATTAGCTGGCTAAAACGTCAAGGTGTGACTGGGCCTTTACTAATGCCAAAGAACAAAATTGAAGTCTTGAGACCAGAATAGATAGCACAGAGTATGCTATAATTGCAGTTCGCAAAACATTGTTGCATGAGGAGACAAATAGCAGGATGGCACTTCAAGGGTAGATCATGCATCGGTGTGATAGGAAGGAGGAGGAGTAGCAATCTGGATAAAAGACAGCATTGCTTCAAGAGAAAGGGTGACATTAGGGAAGGAATTATTGGAGAGGATTCTGTATGGTGAAAGATTATAGATTGCATAAACAGTAAGATACTGGTGGGGTGCTTTTGCTTGGATTGTGGTATGGAGGAAGAGGAAGGATTGCATGAGTAATTAATTCAGAATGCCTTGTGGAAAGGGAAGAGTATAGATGACGGGGAAATTTCATTTGGCAGGAACAGATTTAGTGCAGGAGCAGGAAAAGAGCGGAACAGATGTCAATTTTATAGATCTTGTCCAGGATTGCTTTTGAAGCCAGTTTGTGGATAAACCCACTAAGGGGGGGGGGGGATGCAGTGTTTTTAGGTCCTTTTAAGTAATGATCCCAATTTGCTGGAGTATGTGGTGGTCGGAGAGAATATGAGGACAAGTTACCATGACATGATATGTGGAACAATGTCGTTGAGAGTTTGAGTTTGAGATAGCAGGGTAATGCTGTTAAATTTGAGGAAGGCAAATTTTTAAGTTTGATAAAAGAGATAGGTTACAGATTGGGATAAACTAATGAGAGGGCAGTCTGCATCAGAGAAATGGGCATCCTTCAAGAAGCAAAGGTGTATGTCTCAAGATAATTGTTTATTCCAGTGAAGTAAAAGGCACAAGGGAGAAAGAGACCAAAGTGGTTGAGGAAGTAGGTAAGGAATGCTCATCATGACAAGCAGAAGACATTTATTAGACATAAAACTAGAGTTCACAGAAGGTGACACCTCACACAGTATTATTATTTCATATGCAGCCAGTGGCTGCTAGTTGCATCATTGCTGGGAGTGTGGCTGTGCCACTGACGCAGTGCCTCCTGTTTC
The DNA here is from genome assembly GCF_056783735.1 of Eptatretus burgeri. NCBI lineage: Eukaryota > Metazoa > Chordata > Myxini > Myxiniformes > Myxinidae > Eptatretus > Eptatretus burgeri. Next base: position 159,992,025 of record NC_140961.1, read on the forward strand.
CAGTAAGCTGTTTGTCATCCGTCCAAGGTCGGCAAAATGAGTCAGTCAACACACCTGGTGTAAAATTTCATGGCAGGGCAAGGGCTCAATCTCAAGATGCTAATAATTTAATCCAGCAACCTCAACCATTAAGCCAACACCAGGGGTGTGTTCAGTTACCACTTTTCTTGTAGAGCAATCGTCAAGGGGCTCAATCACTCAAGCAAGCACTCCATTTGAAAACGTTGATAAGGAATGGCTGGCTTGGCAAGCACCAACAAACTGATTGGGAAATGAAAACACCTCAGGCCTAATGCATGCCTTGTTCAAGTATAATAGACAGGGCAGAAAATCCAGAAACTGAACACCTTAGGGCATTTTTTGTTAAAAGTTGGTAACAAGCTGTTTCAACATAATTAAAGTGTGCTGAATCAAAATTTGCTTGTTAACAAGCATAATTTTGAGTATTAAGGCTTCAAAATTGCAACTCAAATCGATATGTCAAAACACGTATTTTTTGCCAGAAAATGATTCTTCACTTGTACTGCAGCATTTGTATTTCATTGATATATTTTACACTAAAACATCATATTTTGCAGTGGTAAAACAACATTTCATCAATACCCAATGTGCTCTGCAACTTACAGAACTTGCAGTACTTTTGATGATTACTGACTGTGACACATGTTAGAACTGCAGATTTATTGTGTTTTATTTGACATAATTATAAAGATCATTTTTTTATTGAAATCAAATTTATGTCAATATGAAAATGACCATATATTTATTGAGCAACAAACTGAATATGATATCACTGATTGTGTTTAAGTAAAACATTCATCATGTTCATTGAAGTTCAATATGACTACTGCAGATTGATATGAATATCGCAGAGAGAAAATACAGCAGAATGTTCAGGGTAACTCATTGTTGAATTTAACTTGTGGCAGCAAATATAATTGTAACATATTATCATCACTAGTCTATGATTCACCAACATTCAGACATGATTCTGGTAGCAAATTACACTTGCATGCTCCAGTACATAAGAGGCTTGACTGACGGCACTTGCATCGATCTGTACCACACCTTGTTTTACAAGAACATGCAATTACTTCAATGCAACTTTCTGGCACTGCTGGGAGGGACATCAGCTCTGGAGTAAGTTTTCCATCAATTAGTTTCCACTCTAATGCAGTAGGTTCAGGTAAGTTAGGATATGCACAGCATGTTTCCATCCACACCATTGCTTAGTAATGTGATCGCTGGATATGGTAGCAGAGGGCATCACTTGTTGGAGGAAGAGAGGACAATGAACGCGAACGAGTGAAGTATATGACTCTTGCCTTATCAACACTATCCACCTCCTCTCGACCATATATTCTGCATAGAAATTTCTCTGCAGCTGTTATTGTTTCTTGATTAAGTTCACCTCTTCCCAGATCTTTCAGCAGTTGATGGTGTTGCTGGAAGATCTTCTATGCAGTCTTCTTACTGTGTTCAGCTATGTAGGAAACTGAATCACAGCCTGTTAGGGCATGAAAGGCAAGCAGTGATTCCAATGCAGATGATACATCAGGTAAGTCATTGATGATCTCATGTATTAGAATGTACTTTGGTTTCAGTGCTGTTCCACATTTCATCCAGAGGTTGTTGCATGGCATTGTATTGAAATGTGCCAACAGTAGCACAAGTATATCTGTGTCCCGTGCTGACACAACTACATCCTGTGATTCACTATGAAGGCAATGAAGTATGAGACATGTATCAGCTTCTTCATGTTTTGCTTTGAGACTAGAAACATCTATTGATGAATTTGTACACTGGACCTCATCTTCGTCATCAAATCCTCCAGCAACTACAATGATTTTCTCTTGTGGCACCTTTTCAATCAGTTGCTTTGAAAGAAACCTGGCAAGATAAGCTTTGTTTTGTGGGAGTGCCAGAAAGTTTTTCCAGTTAATGGGCAAAGGCACAGTTCGGTCTTCAAGTTCTTTACGTATTGGTTGAGCTAATTGATTCCACCTTTCCCATGTGGCAGATTTGATTGACACATTTTACTATCGATTGAATATGACATCTATTCGATCAAAATTTTGACCTGCTTGCAAAACAGCTTGAATATATGCATCAGCTAGATCACCAAATGTTTTTGCTCCTGTAGGTTTACCTAGTGACAGGACAAGAGCTGGTCCATCAATGATTAAACAAGAAGATCCTGTTGGTCTGATGTTTGCTGGACAGGTTGTTTGTGATGCTAATACACCCACCAGCAAAAGACTTGTCTCCAACTCGAAAAGATCCATTAGTTTCTGCCAGAGAAAGGGGGACTGGCATCAGTTCATGTTTTAAGATTTTTGGTAAATCTACTTGTCTTCCTGCTTCATGTGATGTCACAAGCCGCTGTAGTATATTCCTATCTGCCTTCAGTATTTGTTCTTTCCCTGCACCTTTCCTGGAGACATTGTAAAGATCTGAGAATGTTCATGCCTTGTTTTTAGGCAGGGGGTCATGAAACTTGATCTTCCGTTGGTGTTCTTGTGAGGGCATACACCTTTCTTCTACAAATGCTTCCAGCTAATGTTGACCAAGGTGTTTAGCATTCAAGAGTGAGTTTTTAACATCTTCTGTTGCCATATTTTTTGTTGCAATATTCAACAAAGTTGGCTGGGGTTCTACTGTGAAGACATTGAACCGCGCCAGTGCTGCAGTTAAAGCAGCATCATCATGATTATCACGCTGCATTCTACGATTGGTTGTCTCTTTGTGTGTAAGTTGATCATCCAGGCACATGTGGTACATAGCTTATGTATCGGCATCAATGTGTGACCGCAAGTTATAGGAGAGTGCCCATCTGCTGAGTGCTTCAGTGTTTTTAGTGATACCAATAATACCGCCTCCTTTTTTCCCAATACCATTAAGCCATTCTTGACTATGATCAGGATCCACTTGGTTAAATTTTTGATTTGACCTCTTCACAACAAAGTTGCCTTGCTCAAACTCAGTTTGGACTTCCTGTGGAAGCTGGTTCATCTCTGCAATGTAAACAGTTCCCCACCGAGCATAATTGGTATGATCATATCTTTGGAAGAAGGGAAGCATTTGGTTGAATGCATTCAAATGGAGATTCCAGATTCCATCTCTTTGAGCCCATGTGAACCTGAGCAGTATCCTTCGCAGAAAGTCAGCTGTAATTTGACCATAGGTGGCAAATCTACAGGCGTTCAAATGCTATCTTCACATTTTGGAACATAGCAACATATCACAATGTTGCTGATTGTTCTGATGCAATGTTATAAATAACAACCCAAACAACAATTCTAACAATAATTTTAACAGCATGTAATTTGTGAAGTAAAAAAAATTGCAGGATGATCATGCTGGAATATGATAAATAAAATACATTATCGGGCTGACGAGGCAATTTTAGTACCAACTTTAAAATGTAAATTTGAACAACAAAGAGTCAAAATTGAGCTTGGTAAGAAGCATTTTTGAATTCAGCATACTTGAATTAGGTTAAAAAGACTTGTTACCAACTTTTAACAAGAAATGCCTCAACCTTTCTTATCAGGTGTCTTTTCAGATTTTCTGTCCTGTCTACACTACTTCAATTTTAATAAAATTATAATTTTATAGATCGTTAAAAAAATCTGTAAGTTTAGCGCTAATGAAACAGTCTTATTGAAGCATACCTCACCCTTATACACTGTAATAACAAGATGTTGAGTCCAAGTTTAGGAAATGGAGCTGGCTGTATTGATCACCATCGAACGCATGGTTCTTGTAACCATTGTGAAGGTGATTTGTGTTCTACAGTCTTCAAGTATATGATTCAATTTTAGTAAAGGTTTAAAGGCGTATAGATAAGTTATTTCCAGGATTTACCGGCATTTTCCCCAGTATCTATTACATCACCCTATCTCATGCAATATATTTGCTCTTCATGCCTATTTATTGTGTCATTTATGACATCCTTAAAAACAGCTTGTTTTCTGTTTGGAATGATTTTCAATTTTGGTTGACTGCCAGGCAGACAGAGAGAGTAAAAACAATGATCTCACTCCTCTCTGTGCATGTGCAATCGGGACAAATTCAGAGCCAAAATATGGTAAAACAGCAGACTTGTCTTCCAATTCATCTTCTTATTCGTTTTCAAAATATATATTCAATTTAAATAAGTTGTTCCTTAATCATAAATTGATGATTATAAATTGATTAGATGGAGGGATGGACGGAAGGACATGAACCAATTGCTTAACCCCATTCTTTGCTTTGTTTGTGCAGGGTAATAACAGTAATGGAGCCATACTCATATCAAAAAAACAGTTGTGAGAGGTCAGTTATGAAAATAACTAGGCAAGCCAAAAAATAACATGAAAAGTGTGTGGCCAAAAATATTCAGTCTTATAGCAGGGCATTATTTGAGGACATAAAGGATCATGAGCAAGTTAGGACAACTGTGGGCCCACTGAGTTATAGCACAGGGAGAGTGGTTCATGCTGAAAGTGAGATGCCAGACTTATTCAACATTTATACAACAGACATGGTAATTGCCAAAAGCTGTGGATATTTATCTTGGAAGCGAGCAAGAGCTTTTGGAGGAGATCTGAGGAGGAATACAGGAAGTAAATGAATAGGTAGGAAAGCTTTGAGTATATAAAGATCCAGGCCAAAATAATATGCACAAGAGAGGTTTTAGGGAGGTGGCTGAGGAGATATGTGGGATGCTATCCGATATCTTCAATAGCTCACTGGAATCAGGACAGGTTCCAGAGGATTGGGGAGCAGCAAATGTAACATCATCATTTAATAGAGGATCCAGAGAAGAATTAGGGAACGATGGACCTGTTAGTTTGATTTCAGTTGTGGGGAAGATATTGGAGACATTAATTGGATATCAGATGGAGAATCATATAAAGAATACAAATGAATTAAAACCAGTCCGCATAGATTTTTCTATTGTGAGGCCATGTTCAACAAATCAATTTGAATTCGACAAAGCTTTTTGTCACTGTGGATGAGGGGAGCACAGTTGAGGTATTATATCTGGACTTTCAGAAGGCATTTGATAAGGTACCACATAGGAGGTGGTTGTCAACGCTGAGAGCTTGCAGTGTACTGGCTGTTGGAGTAGCCAACTGGATGGGAAACTGGCTTTGTGATAGGAAGGAAAGAGAGACTGAGTGGGAGGAAGTGGGGCTGGGGGGTTGTAATTCACGGTGGACCTCACAGATCAATTGAAGCACTATTATTATTCAAAATACCAGCAGAGTACCATCACTATTTTGAAGTGTAGAAAATGTTTTTTCTGAAACATCCCTGTATTTGGGCAGTGTATAGGCAAGAGACCACTGCCTCTATTATTATTTTTTTGTATACTGTTATGTTCTGCCTCCAGATCTCAAGACGAGTGTCCCTTGAGTACCCCAAGGGGGAGCGTAAACAAAATGGTACATAGGGGTAAAAAACAAAATGGACACTTCAGTGACTATCAGGTCCTAACACAACAGGGACTTTCAAGAAGGAAAGCTGGGAATTTGAAGGAGATGAGTTTGGGGTGGATTAGCGTGGGTAGAAAATATCATGGTTTTGGAATGGGGAAGATAAGAGATGGTGGTGAACAGCTGTTTTTAAGTCCTGGAGGGAAGACTGGGATTGAAGAGAGTGTGGGAGTTTGGTCCAAAGGTGTGGAAAAATAGGAACGAAAGAGTGAAGGTGAGCAGTGATTGTTGATTTTGGTAGTTTTACCAGAAGAGGGTTTCTGGCAGACCTTGAACACCCTCTGAAAATATGGGGGGGGTGGGCAGGCCAGAGAGGATACGGTAGAAGACAGAAAGATCTCAGACAGAGTGGGGGGAGGGGTGGGCAGGCCAGAGAGGATACGGTAGAAGACAGAAGGACCACCGACCTGCCTGTGGTGAGAGAGTGAGAGACCTAAAGACTTAGCCTCATCACAGGAGATAACAATGATCCTAATTGTCTTGGTTTGCACAGCATGAAGCTGATAAAGGTGAGAGGTGGGAGCACCAGCACAGAAGAGAGAGAGCAGTACTCCAACAGGCTGTGGATGAAAGCCTTATATGTGGTCAGGAGCTCAGGTGCGCCAAGGAAGGACTTTGCACGACGGGGGATGCCCAGTCAACGACTGGCTTTGGAGGCCAGCTTGGAAATCTGGCTTTCCCAGGAAAGATCATGGCAGATAGTGAGATCCTGAAGCTTGAATGAAAGAACTTCTTCAAGAGAATTGTTGAGAAAATACATGGGGGGGGGGGGTTCCAGTCTGTCCTTTCGGAGAGACAGAGTAAGATTGCTCAAGGAGAAAGGTTAAATCAATAGAGGTTGTTTTTCCGCTGTCTTGGAACCTAGTGAGGCCTCATCTTGGACACTGTTCAGTTCTGGTCACCACATTTCAGGAGGGTCACAGCTGCAACAACGAGGGTTGACAATAGTGTAACTATATTGATTTTGGGGCGAGCTAGACTCAGCTATTTGGAGCAGGTGAAGGAGACAGAACTTTGTGCATTACAAAGGAGATGATTGAGATGTTAATGATAATGAATTGTATCGATAACATAAGTGCAGAATAGTTTTTCAGCAGGATAGATGGCGATAAGACAAGGGGCCATTCAATGCTCATGCTCTTACATTTAATAGGAACATTTTGGAAAAACAATTGCATTCAGGATAGGTCCTTAAAAAATCACTCCAAGCTCTATATCCTTGGTTCAAATCCCTACCCCAAAATGTACTGTCACCCCAAAGTGTCACAGGCAGGTTATTCATCAATATGTGTGCTATCCCTTGGATAGATGTTGAACTGGCATTACATCTGCCTACGTTAGCTAGTGGACGTTAAAGATCCCACGATATCCTCCGTGAACAGTGGGCGAGCTGTTGCAGGCATACAAACAAATTCCAAATTCCTGACCGAACCCTAATCGAATGTCAGGTGTGATCGTCAGAAGAAGAAGAAGCATTTGTTTCAAACAATCAATCCAATCTGCCTTCCTTTCCCAGGTCCAAGGTTTCCTACACAACCAAAAATAATGATAGGAGCAAACATGAAGCAAGTTTGTTTCAACCAGAATAAAGCCAGGATTATTTTTCTCTTTATCTCTGTATAACAGGTACCAATGTTGAGAAATCTTCACCTTGGACAACTTTGAAGAACACTTTCAAGATTTTGAATGAACAAACACTTATTTTATTACTTGCATTGCCACAGTTATTGCATTGTACAACTTTTGTACTCCAAGAGAATTCTTACGTTGTGCTGAATACAGAAACTCATCCAGGCACTATCATTCTGCAGTGTTGGAATTCATCGTTATTATTTGATAGTCTCTGCCTGGTTTACTTGGCCATACTTGCAGTAACTTGCTGTTTTATTGCACGAAAGGTTTCGCAATCCAGTACCGACTCTAAGTACATTACATTTTGGATGATATTCTTGTTTATGGTAATCCTGGCCTTTATCCCTGCACGTACCAGTACACAGGGAAAGTTTGCCGTTGCTACAGAAATATTTGCAATTGTTTTGATAAACTATGGTCTACTTGGATGCATTTTTGTGCCCAAATGCTATATTGTTCTTTTCAAAAGAAAGTAAATTTTCGATAAAATTCATTTTTTGAAAAAGCACAGCATCAACTAAATATTGTTTTTTTTGTTTGTTTTTTCATAATTTTAAATCTCATATTTGCACAGCCCATTGTTACGAATAAATCAACAATCATGAGCACAAGCACACCATTGTTTATCATTTGTACTCCAATAGATGGTGCAAGACTGGAGTTGAATGTGGGCATTCGGAACATATTGTTATGGACGCCGGTGGTCGGCCGCCAACCGACCGCTCTGACGGAGCCGCAAGTCGAGTCGGCCCGACCGATCGCCCGGAATATAGATCACCGCCCGGATAAGTCTGAGTGATGGGTCCTTGTACAAGAACCGAAATATGCCAATGGGCAGATCACGTGGGGTAGGGTCGATTGCCAATCTTCAATGTACCTAAATACCCACGTGATCCAACTACCGGGATGTTCCACCCTGGACGGAACTCGTACGGAACAAATCACCGAGTGGAGCCTGTCCCATGCGCGATTCCGAGCGGCTTAATCGCCGAGAACCGTCAGTCCAAATATCCCCCTTTTACGGCAAACCAATGGCTTTCTAACTCCCAACACACGAAATGCTCAGTCAATGAAAGAATCGACGCAACGAGCTGAAAACATTTAACAATCGGGGTATTTATTAATAAAATGGGGAACTAGGGAAGCACGTAAGAGCAGAACTATTCTGACTATACGAAATGCAATGCAAAGATTTACAGCACACAAAGCAATTAATAATTTCCTACTTATTAGTCGGGCCCACAGACACACGTACGCACACACAAACACCCAAGTAATGGTGGCTGAGGCCTTTAATAACGACCTCCAGCTCGGAGGACAGGTGAGCTGAAACCCAGAGCCTATCTCGAACCTCTCCACCTCGTGTGGTCTTCAAGTTGTTCGGACCCGGGCTCCAGCGAGAGCGAGCTGGATCCAATCACGTGAGCCGCGATCCTTCCTGAGCTCCCGTGAATCCTCCCACGCTTCTCAACATGTGCTGGTGATATGAGGCGCCGATCCTTCCCGTCGATGAGCAGCTTCCCCAAGGAACCACCTCCAAGAAGGGGCCGATGAGTCGCACCAAGCCGGAAACCAAAATGGAGAACAAAGAGCTCCACGGACCAAGAAGAAGAAGAAGAAGAAGAAGAAGAAGAAGAAGAAGAAGAAGAAGAAGAAGAAGAAGAAGAAGAAGAAGAAGAAGAAGAAGAAGAAGCCACCACTCGCAGCTCGAGCCGAGTGACCAGCTCAACTCTCTTCCAAACAAGGCAGCTCTCCAAAAAGCTTTCAAAAGCCTCCAACCCTAACCAGAGTCAAGCAGGACCCGAAGGTCTGCTGAACTACCACTTCTGCAGAAGCAAAAAGCTTCCGATGGCCTCAACCCAAACCCAAGCCAAACAGGACCCGAAGGTCTCTGAACGACGCCCCTCAACTCCCACTTCTCTGAACAAGAACAAAAGAAAGGATCTCCTCTTTATCCTTCTCCCGCCCCCTCCCCCTCACCTGGCGTGACTCATGCCCTCGTGATCCATCCCCCGCTCAACCACGGGTGGGAGGGAGTTGTTGACGTCATGAATCACGGGACGGAAGGGCTCTTCTTCCTCTTCGCAGAAGAGGGGGGAGGGATGTCTCCATTGTATTGTGATCGCTCTTTAACAATTACATTAAATCACGCAGCGCATCTAATCGATTTCTGAACATTTAAACAATGGAAGGTGAGCTATCCAGGGAACAAGCACTTATCGACATAGCTGACTAAAGGAACCTGTATGTTGTGCGCAATCAAATTCCAAATTCGTAACAATATGCTCCCTGATAAATTGTCAAAAATTATATTCACCTTGAACACTACAATCCGCATTCAGTGAATGCAATTCTTACTGAACATCTGTTTGTGCTGAACCTTTGATCATGGCAAGTTTTGTTCCTCAAAACCGCAATTTCCTGACACAAATTGCAGGGGGTGCAGAGGAAGGGAGGGGAGGGGAGGGGAGGGTAAGACAAGGGAGGAGGAGGGGAGAGGTAAGGAGAGTTGTTGAAAGAGTGTGCGGGATTGCAGAACAGCTCGGGCAGGGGGCCGGATGAGGAGAAAAAAGGCTCTGTGGTACTGGGGGAGAGGGGGCAAGAATGGGGCCAGATGGCAGTTGAGCATTTGCGGAGGTGGAGTGGTGAGATGGAGGTGAGAGGGCAAGGGAAGGAGGCAGCTTTGTGGATGTGACGGGGGGGGGAACTTTGAGAAGGGTGAGTGAGGGGCGTGAATGGTGGGAGAAGAGTGAGTGAGGGGGGGAGGGCAACTTTGAGAAGGGTGAGTGAGGGGTGAACAGTGGGATAGGGTGTGTGGGGGAGAGTTGAGGGAGAAAGGTGAGGGAGGAGTATTTGTGAAAGGTGGATGGGAGGCTTAGAGTGAGAAGAGTGTGATGGTTGCTTTGAGAGGGAGGGGTGTGAGGGGTGAGTTGGCACTGAAATTGGAAAAAAGAATGGTTGATGGAAAGTGAACATTCATAGCAAACTGGAGTTTTAATTTTTTTTACACCGTCTTCCACCCCACGGTGTCGAAGCACTGCTCGCGTTCTCTCTTTTCTTCTGTACACTTCATTTGAACGTCTATTTCTCCATTATTCGCAAACAGAATTCGATGAAAATTTACAGGCATATATTAGATACATAGTCGAAGGCAGTAGCTGAGCCCACAGTGCGATTGCGGCCCTTCGGGCCGAGGAATGGCCCATTTTGACTCATTTTCTAAAAATTGTTATTTCTCGGTTGTTCGTGAATGGAACCGAACCAAACTTGACAGGTATATTCTAGAGACCATTCCCCAGGCAGGAACTGAGCCCAAAGTGCGATTCTGGCGATTTGAGCTGAGAAACAGCCTTTTTGGGCCATTTTCTTTAAATTGTGATTAAAAATAAATTAAATTCGCTGGGGAATGCCCAACGCAAAACTAAGTCGCAAATGATGATATGAAACCAGCCTCAGTCCAGTGAGGTGTTCTAGTTTCTTTTTCTGATGCGATGAAAATCTTACCAAATTTCAAAACTGTCTGTCATCCATGCTATCGCTCACCTGAGAGTTCTCCGAATGAACTCCCATGGGGTATGTTCGCAATTCCAACTTGTTACATCAGAAATGCGATTAAAGACATTTCTTGATGGATGCAATAAAGGCGAATTAAGAGAATGGAGAGAAGAAACACTGTAACAGTTGGAGTGTTTTTGGCAATATATGAGGGAAAGGTCGAACTGAGAGCAGTCTGTTGAAGTAGAAGAAGAGTACTGCATTATGATACAGTCATGAGTACCACATGTGTGAAAGAAGAAGATGAAGCATTATAAGAGATTGTTTTTATTGTTATTATTATTATTATTATTATTATTATTATTTTTGAGAGAGTTATCAGATTAGGGAATGTAAAGGTTGTCGAAAAAATGATGAGGTGAATGGTGAATTTGGATCAGTACTCGCAGAAGGTGGAAACAGATCATGTGGTTATGGGAGAAGCACGTGGCTATGGGAGGTGTGTAGTAAAAACTGAATTTATTTATTTGTTTGTTTTAAATAGGGATTGCACAATATTCGGAAAAGGGAAGGTTGAAGTGAAATCGTGGAGATGTATCATGAATTGGGATCGGTAAACGCAGAGTGAAGCTGAAGGATAGATGAAAAGTATCAGGAAGTGGGTAAAGAGATACGATACGTGGTTACAGAAGGTGTATAGTTCAGAAGGATACAAGGAAAATTATTATTTTTTGATGCATTTTTGAAGATTAGGTAAGATTCAGGAATGGAAGGTTGTAGGAAGAAATCGTGAAGGTAAAGGTGAGAGTGGGTCGGCTCAAGTGGAAGAAAGTTGGTGTGCTGCTAGAAAGAGGATGAAGAAGAAGAAGGATCAGGACTCATGGGTATGCAGAGAGAAAAGTATTTTTTTCTTTTAAATTTAAGACAAGAAACAGTGTTTAGTTGAGAGGGATGGGGATGCTGTGAAAGTGGGGAAAATAGGAATTGAAGGTAATAGGGAGAGAATACAAAAAAACCGATTTTACACATCGAGGGGAAGGATGGGTTGGCCTCATGGAACGTGGTTGGACAAGGTTGACGGAAACTCACAAAATAGCACGATTTTTTAAACAAACCCGAACGAGGAACACACAATAACACGTGTGGACATCAGGTTCTATAGCTGATTGAAATCAAGTGATGTCTGCGCTGATCATGGTGGAGAAGAGCTTTTAATGCGCACCAAAAAGTCAATACACGAGAGTAAGTGAACATAGAATACCTACAGAATTCCTGCTCAGTCAAAACTCTGGCTCTCAAGCAGTTAGGTTAAATATATATATATATATATATATATATATATATATATATATATATATATATATATATATATATATATATATATATATATATATATATTGTTATGCCCCCCCCCCCACCAGCTTTTGAGGGCATCTGCTTTTTGTAAGATAACAACGTCCAAGCACTGTTTTCTCTCCTAGATTGTAAAGCATTGATCTTTCCCTTGCAAGAAGATCTGTTGTTGGTTAATGTGATAGACAGATCTTCATCACAATAGATTTTATCTTTTCATTGTATTCGCCAGATTTCCCATTCTGAGGAGTCATCAATTAAATGAGGACAAAGGTTACTTTGATTGTTTAAAGTATTTTCACCAACACTGGCTGAATTTTCAATGTTGGTGATGTTCCATGCTCAACATTTGCTCCTTTGTTATTTAGAAACAAAGTGATAAGGAACACCATAGTTACACAATCACTTTTTTGAGAGATGGAATCTCGATGGACCGGCAGAATGGCAGGCAGGTGTCTTCTCTACAGGTGGTCCACTTTTATGGTTAGCTCCAAGTGGCCCATAACGTCACGAAGGCTCTGCCTGCACCTTCTAACCTCATAGAAAAGCCCCCTCTCTACCACCCTAACCGGCCCACCAACACCCCACCCCTCTGTAGAATATTGGATACATTTCAACAATTATGAAGTAGGCATAGGTCATGAGGAAGCAAAGTTACCTCCAAAAACGACACACAAAATTATTTTATGCACAAAAATATATATATTTTTAACTAACTAGTGTTTGTTATGAACAACAAGTAAGAATATATTTTAGCTAACGACTGTCTTCTTTATGAACAAACAATAATATAATTTTTTTCGAACTGCAAGCCAGAGAAAAAAAAAAAGAAAGTACAAAATCCCAATATTTGCCAACAAGGCAATATTTAGATAATATTTCTTTTCCATCCCCTTCATTGGTACAAGCACTTCGAGACACTCATCCAATGTGAGTTTGAACAGTGTTCACTCCCGAAAGCACTAGTGTCTGTACTTTCATATTTCCCAAAAAATAATACCAGCATCACAGTGTCTCGACTACATTTTAAACTAGGTTCTTCTTTTTCTGGGTTTTCTGGGTTTTCTGGGTTTTCTGGGTCTTCAGAGATGGTTGGTCCAGGGGAACTTCATGCACCACCCTTGTCACTGTGGTAAATTTTCTCATACACACACACACACACCATTACTTTTATGCCATGATGACAATAACACTGAATATCATCAGGCCAATGATCAATATGTGGAATATCCGTGTTCCCCCTTCACCAAACACTTCCATTACCCATGATCTGAACCCTTCTTCCTTAAAATAGTCATGGTACTCTGCAGCTACCTTCGTTAGGTGTTCCGCTAGGTCACAGAAATATACCATTTAATGATGTCTGGGATTCTGCAAGATTATTTATTCGTATCCTTATCTCTATCCTTGTCCCAGTTATCCCTTCATGTAACAATATGCCTTGTTCCAGGCATACAATGCCTTTGTCCCCTTCATTCCGTGTCACACGAGATGCATAATTGTATATAAGGGCCTTATAAGTGTTTTCCCATATACGCCTTCCCCATGCAATTAATCCCAATGTTTATCTTTTTCTTCACTGTGTACCCTGTCACAACCCATTCCTTGTTTCCCCTACCATTGATCTACCAAACATTCTGCTCTCTTTGACATTATTGTCCATATTATCACGATTGTACACATGCTAAGCAAAAGCACTGCCACATCTGTTATAAACCTCCAGTAACATTTCAACTTGCAGATTTCCTTTCTTTCTTCCTACGACTTCACATATCCTCTTTTGAAGTGAGATGCATAAATCCATGATTGGCTTACCTTTTCTTGACAGCTCCTTGGGTAATCAATAATACCTGAAAAGGTCCAGTCCACTGTGTCTTCAGGACGTTCCTCCATTCGAACACCCTGTTGTCAAACTCTTTCACAAAATTTATTAGCATCGCAATAGTTAATCTTCATTTATATATGTCCAAATATTCTCCAGACTTTTACCAATAATTATATGTACTGTTTGGCCTTGCCCTTAAATTGGTGACCTGGGATCCTAGAGCCTTGAGCTCAAATTTCATTTACTACCAAACGAACCCCAGAGGGCCAATTCAGCCTGTCATTCCTTCAAGACTGGCAAAATAAACATCAGTACACTGGTAATAGGGGCACGGCATCAGCCGCACAGTCATGCCTCAACCAGTGATGCAACCAACAGCCGAAAGGCAGCACACACCACAAACATTTGATAATACACATAGCTTCTTCTAAAACTTTAGATTTTACAAATTTTCGATTTTCTCCCACTTCTGCAAGTCCTTGAGTGTACCATGTTCTCAGCACCACCTTCTACATCATCCCCCTTTTGCTCGTGCAGCTCATTTTTATGAGCCAACCGAGCAAAACACCTTTTTGGCAACCACTTTACCCTTTATTAAGACCATATTGTTGTGGGGGCTGGGTATCAGCAGCAAGCACAACCGATAGAGGGAGCAATCGAGTCCATGCACTTTGGCTGGGTATTCAAAATCCTGTCCCGTTTCATTGTAGTAGACTGTACAGTGCAAAGTAAACTACTGGTCCGAGCTCAAATACAATAAACAGATGTAAACAGCCACACGGTCTCCCATTGTGACAATAAATAAAATTGTCCGATTAAATCTCAAGAATTTCGGAGCAGGAAGTACAGTGCACGGAGAGCCTTCACAGGTACGGTGGCCGCTACGATATGAAAAAACGCGTTTTAAAATACTACCCCATGCTGACGTTAGAATCCAACAAATTCAGATCTCAACGTAAACAAAAATGTTGTGAATCCTGCCTGCCCGAACCAACCCAAGGTTTCACACCACTCCCTTCACCACAGATGCCTGTGCTCACCTGCACCCACAACTTGATCACCTGAATAAGGCTTGCTCACCCACTAACCCAAACAATCCTTATGTTCCAATTATCCCAATAGCACCTTGGTGCCTGGTGTTCCAGACTCCCCTTGCGGACCCCCGTCTCCTGCATTGCCCTGAGGGCCGGCTGCTATTTTCGCACACAGATCTCTTACTTCATATGTGCTCAATATTTCACTATCGATTTACCTATTCTTGACGAGCACACTTTACGACATTAATCAAATATTTTCCTCTTTATTATAACACCTCTAAACGTTTAGTGTAGTCCACAAGCCATTACCTCACAGTATTCTCAAGGTTCCACTCAACACATGTTCCCCATACGTTATTGGGTCCTGCACAGTTGTAATTTGCCTTTGGCACCTCATCGCCTCTGGCAGCCAGTACCCCAAAAGGGTTAAGATGTTTCCCTTGCAATCATCCAAATAGTGTACCAATAATACCTCTGGCAATTTGAAATTGCGCTTTTGTCCAAACAACTAACACCTCATCTTTTAAATAACTTTACAACATCAGTACAAAAATACAACCCAGTCCGTTAATCTTTCAATTAACAAATTATGACTCCTTACTTCACTGATACAAACTGGTCTACGATGTGTTCAATTTTTCACACTCTTTTGCATATTTAATGAGGCTAATCTGCATCATTTTTATTATTATATAAATTATGTGACGACTTTGACCAAATTGATAACTTAACATTCCCATGGAACATCGCAAATGTGTGCAAAGTTCGAGGCGGTCGGGTTATCCGTTCTGCAGACATAATTATCAAATAAGTATGCTTATCAAAGGGATACGTACTAAGGTGAAAAGTTCATGTCGATCAGACTTACCTTTCCTGAGGAAATGATTTTTAAAACGATTTCCTCTGTTCCCTGCTGAGTTGCGTATGTAATTATGACCACAGCCCCAGTTGCGATTTTAACTCATTCTTCATTCAAAACATGTCATGGTAATTGTTTTTAAAATCTGCCAAATTCTCAATCATCTTTTACATGAGCCTAAAGTAAACTCGAACAGTAAAACTCGTAGCCTGGTGTTAGCTCAGTGGTTGGGGGTGGCGGCTTGGACTGCCTATAGAATGAACTGCGTGACCGTTTGTGCCAGCTGATTGTGGCTCCTTACCAAGCTCCAAGCCAATCCCCTCCCCACCAATCCAAAAACACAGCAGCCGCGACCCTAAACTCAATCCCACAACACACTCCGCATCTTACTTGGACGATTCACATTCCCTCATTCAACCCAGGTCAGCAAGATGAGCACCAGTTCCAATGTGCGTATCAGTAGAGAGACACTGCATCATTTGCACTGCCACGTCCTTGTGACGATTGATACTAATCTGTCGCCACGTGCTGCACACGAATGATGACTCGAGTTCTGACTTATGTCCATTATGAATGTTTAGGGTGCAGGCGATAACTTGCCAACTTTTCGCAAAAAGCATCGTGGGATCTTTAATGTCCATGAACCGATGTTAGCAGATCGCACAGTGCATGTGAAACACCAGGGTGGCAGTTTAGATCTGCGCTGAGACTTGAACCGAGGCTGCACAGCTCAAAGGTCAGCGTCCATACCTCCAGACTCTTCGGAGGAGCAGGGGCTGTAGGGGGTTGGCACATTGTAGAATTTACTCAGGGTCTAGCACACAATGGTCTTGTCCATTTGCACATGTGTACTTGCAAACATACAAGGCCAGGATGAACTGCTGCGAAAATTTACACAGCACCCTTGTATTTTGACCTGGCCTGAAATTAATACGACCTAGATGTTCATCCACTCGTGGTTCATGCTCCCTTTCGCACACCGTATAGCCCTCCCCTCTTCGAGGGCTTCACACACGGCTTACTTCGTACATTCAACCACAGATTCCTATCACGATTGGTTGTAAAACTGAGCTCCTCACAATAATGATGCAACCAACCATGCTGATAATTTCCGTGTTTCATTCAGTTTTTAAAAAGATATTTCTTTTACAAAGCATCTTCCCCTCTTCAGGCAAAGTGTACACATTCCTCCACACAGCGGGGCATCATTCTCACAATGGGGCATCATTCCCTCCAACCCGCCATTAAAAGTATCGTTTTCACGAGCAGCCTGGCTTCGTCTGCTGTTCTTTCAATCTCAATTTCCGTACCTTGCTCAATTTCCAAATATTATCACATCAGAACTAATCTCAATTCCTGTTCTTTTCATGGATGGTATACCGATTTGAGTTATCACTCCTTCTGGTCCTGCCTTTTTGCTTGAACCGGGAAAGTAGAGGCTGTGGCCAGCAGCCAGATACCTTTCAGGTTCGAATCTCAACTTGTTCTTTTCCTCTTTATTTGCTGCTTCACATTTGCAGCATTATTTGTTTGTCATACTTCTTCCTTACACATCTTACAGGCTTCAAGTCTGGTTCTAGCTTATTCACAGATGCATATCTTAACGAATGTTATTTTAGGAATGCACATGGGTACTTTTATATTCATTTATACCATAATTCTAATTGATTTCATGACCTTGGTCCATAATTTCCGTTATAGCTTTATTTTCCCTATTTTCCTTGATCGTTTCTAGAGTATTCTTGGACTGGTCAGTATTTTGCCCGGGGTGGTCTCGGGTTGAGTTGGGTGTCTTTCACACCTTTCCACGAACCCTCACACTCCCATGCACACCTTCCACGCCCTCAATCTCCCACAGAAATAACTTGTGTCTCTCAGAGATGTCTCAGGTTACCCTCCCAGGGTTTGTACCCTGCAATCTCCCCTTCAGACCCTGTCCTGCAGAGATTTCTCAGGTGAGCCTTCTTGCGTCACCTTCAACCTCTCCTCCAGACACTTAAACCCCCCGGGGTACCCCTCTTTTGATGTGCATAAAAGCTCCCTCTTTTTCCGTTCTTTTAAGATAAGGACAGATCACAAAGAGCAGCGAACCTGCATGCCCTGGTGCGAGAAATGAGGCAGTTCTTACTTTATCTTTAAAGCCAGCTGGCTTTTCTCCTCTTTCGTCTCAGCAAGGCCGCTGTTCGCCCCCTTTGGTCTGCTTTATCATGCCGCACTACGCCAAATGTGGAGATCAAGTTCTATTGCTGATTGAAATCAAGCAATGTCTGCGCTGATCATGGCAGAGAAGAGCTTTTAATACGCACCAAAAAGTGTATACACGAGAGTAAGTGAACACAGAATACCTAAAGCATTCCAGCTCAGTCAAAACTCTGGCTCTCAAGCAGTTAGGTTAAAAAAAAAAAAAATATATATATATATATATATATATATATATATATATATATATATATATATATATATATATATATATTGTTATTCCCCCCACCCACTTTTGAGGGCATCTGCTTTTTGTAAGATAACAACATCCAACAGTGTTTTCTCTCCGAGATTGTAAAGCATTGATCTTTCCCTTGCAAGAAGATCTGTTGTTGGTTAATGTGATAGGCAGATCTTCATCACAATATATTTTAGCTTTTCATTGTATTCGCCAGATTTCCTATTCTGAGGAGTCATCAATTCAATGAGGACAAAGGTTACTTTGATTGTTCAAAGTATTTTCACCAACACTGGCTGAATTTTCAATGTTGGTGATGTTCCATGCTCAACACACGTAGGTGAGAAAATAAACAGTTGGAACAGGACATATGAGGCTCCGCGAGGAGTGATGTTAGCGACATTTTTAATGATATGATGATGATAGGCTCGGATGATAGGGTAAGGGTTAAAATAGTATATATGGCATTAACTCCAAAATGTGCCGATGTGTCCCTTACATCACTCCTCCTCGCGGCGCCTCATATAACGACCGGAAACTTTACTTTGACAAAGTCGGCAGAGACCCCTGAGAGAACCTGCCGTTGCTTCAAACCTAGATCCGGAAGTCCAACGCTTCAATGTGTCAATATAAGAGTTCATGTTTCAATGTGTCAATATAAGAGGTATTCTTCATGCACATCTTATTTTCCATCCGTTCATTGATCGAGGCAATGCACCGGCAAAGCCTGATCAGATTAAAAAACGAAAGAATGTACCGATGACCAAGCGCGTCAAAGAGGCTGGCATGAACTCATTTGCATATCGGCAATTTGTTGTATTTCATCACATATAAATGCTTGTTCATGCAAGTCGAAACAAAGTTCATATTACTTGATAATGTGGCTCATTATGATCATAAAGCAGGACTTGAACGGAAATTGCAATCATGTTTATTTCAATTGTGCAAAAGCAAAGAATTTCCACATGATGTATATGAGTGGATCCGTCCACATGGTTCACAGCATTCTCGGACTTATGGGTTACCAAAAATACATAAAGAAGGCATCCCACGATGTCTATTGATGTCCATTGGCACACAGAATTTCAGCTTTCTACGTCACCCAGAAGGTACCGATCTTTAATATCAGTCAGGCAGTGGTTAGAAGGAGCTTTATATATTAGACAAGCTGGGTGTGCTTACACATTGTGTGAGCGTACGAACCGTGTTTCCCCAGTGTCTCAGGTCACTCATCTGCCTTTGATTTTGAAATTTTTTTTTCATTTATTTATATTTTCATTTAATGATGCTTTCTGACGGTTGTAATTTTTTTCCTGGTGTATCAGCTTTGATGGCCATCGGCACACAAAATTTCAGCTTTATACATCACATGGAAGGCACCAATCTTTAATAT
This sequence comes from Eptatretus burgeri, assembly GCF_056783735.1. Classification (NCBI taxonomy): domain Eukaryota; kingdom Metazoa; phylum Chordata; class Myxini; order Myxiniformes; family Myxinidae; genus Eptatretus; species Eptatretus burgeri. The sequence continues at coordinate 160,011,539 of NC_140961.1, forward strand.
CAATCAGTCAGTCAGTGGTTAGTGAGAGAAATATGTAAGAGTATACCCTCGCTGTCCACTGTGGTTACGTTCCTCTAAACTTCCATGAACAGCGAACAGTTTATGATATGAAGGTCAATGAGATACGTGGCAGCCTCTCAAAATATGACCAAAAATCATAAATACTTTTTTTAATGTTATTTTATAATTGAAATATGTGAATAAATAAAATAACGATAAAATAACGATAAAATAAGTAACGTTAACCATCAATAAGAAGGCATTACTGGTTGGGGTACTGCTGGTGCTGTGGAAGAAAATAATTATATTAATGTACTCACAATTATAATTATTGCTGGTGATTTATAAATTTAATTTTTATGCTACAAGTCGAATTGGCTGGCAGTTATGCTTCCCTTTACCCAAGGGTCTTTTGACAAATGTTGATAAAAGGAATGTCTTGCTATGGAACAAACTGACCTAGTTGATAACGCTGCAAATTTTGCCATGATTATGTCATTCGCTTTTCACCGAGTAGACACGTATTGCAGTTGGAGTTATTTTGCCCAAATGCTTATCAGCCCCCTCCACTCCTACAAAAGCATATAAATGCCAGGAAATGTAATCCTAGCTTAGTGCAATTCATTGTGGATTTATACCATCTCAGTGGTTTGTACTCCGTGGTACCATGTTAATAAAGTTTCTCTGATGTAATGTACTCTCGTAGTGGACAGTGTTTTATTTTGAGTAACAGGATTTACATATAGTCGGTGAACAACAGAATTCCACAACAGTGCATAGCCCTGGTCAGTAATACTTGAACATCGCCATGGCATAGAGGTATCCGATCGATCTTCCAGGAGTGATCCACAAATCCGTCACATCTATTATGTTGTGCTCTTGCCTTTGTGGAGATACATGATGTTGATCTCGCCCTAATTTTATCATTACATAGATTACAACATCAATAAGTGCACGATTCGTTACATTCGTCATTCAGCAACATAGTAACATGTGCAACGCTTTCAAGTCAGAGTAATATTGTCACTTTTTTCACTGTCATCACTTTCTTCACTCTCTTATCCTGCTCTTCGGCAGATGCACCACTTAATGGACGTCTTGGACCCATGATTAAATGAAAAGGATACAAAGTTTTATCACAATAAAATTCCACACCTCAGCAACAGCGAAGCAGCCAGAAGACGATGATGCGGCGGTGCGGCAGATGCTGGAAGAAGCAGAATGTACATTTTCAAATTGTTATAATTTCCATAGATACAGTACAATTATAATTAACACGTCATGTTAAATGAAGGAAAATATTATGAAAATATTGAAAGCAAAAAAACACATCTGAAATAAAAACGAGTTCAGGGTGGGCGGGGTTTATTTTGCCAGCGGTGGGAGCATGTTCCTCGAAGACTCAGAAGGCAATATTTTTTT